>NW_010391528.1:26323-26577 GCF_000710305.1 Buceros rhinoceros silvestris | reverse complement strand
GCTGTGGCTCAGCGAGAGGAACGCTGCAGCAAGGGCCATTCCTCAAGATGAAATATCTCTCCAGTGGGTAATTCCAGCCTCATTTGAGGGTGGTTGTATTGTTTTCTTCTTTCCCTCTGAATCATTTATTCCTGGTGTCAGGAAGGTGCAGAATGACTTTCCCCCACTGGCTCTCAGAGCTTCATTGATTCTTCAACTCCCACTCCTGCAAATCTGCTGCAGCAGCAGCCCTTTGCCTCTCCGCTTTTCCCAGG
>NW_010391528.1:25480-26139 GCF_000710305.1 Buceros rhinoceros silvestris | reverse complement strand
GGGGCTCAGGGCTGGGGCAGCTCTTCAACGAACCCATCCAGGGCGGGGGGAGATGCCGTTGTGTTTTAAGCTCCATAGTCCAGAGGCAGCGTCCTTTGATTTGTGGGGTTTTCGCCTTAAATACCTTCTCAGCAGCGGGCTGTCTGTGTGGGGAGGGGGAGATGGGGCACACTAAAACTGCAGTGAAAGCAGGTTTTGTGCTGGAAGGAGGGAAGCGGGACTCGATCCAAGTCTTGGGTGACCCTGAACATCATTTGGCCACTGCCACAGGTCACCAAAGGCAGGGCAGGCTTTCAGAAAGAGAAGGAGCGGGACACGCTACAGCTGCTCCCCCAGAGCAGGGTGGTGGGGCTCAGGGCTGGGGCAGCTCTTCAACGAACCCATCCAGGGCGGGGGGAGATGCCGTTGTGTTTTAAGCTCCATAGTCCAGAGGCAGCGTCCTTTGATTTGTGGGGTTTTCGCCTTAAATACCTTCTCAGCAGCGGGCTGTCTGTGTGGGGAGGGGGAGATGGGGCACACTAAAACTGCAGTGAAAGCAGGTTTTGTGCTGGAAGGAGGGAAGCGGGACTCGATCCAAGTCTTGGGTGACCCTGAACATCATTTGGCCACTGCCACAGGTCACCAAAGGCAGGGAAGGCTTTCCGAAAGAGCAAGGGCGG
>NW_010391528.1:20050-25257 GCF_000710305.1 Buceros rhinoceros silvestris | reverse complement strand
AGCGGGGGGGTTTGCAGCACCAGGGCAAGTCCTGAGGCTGCGCAGAGCGCTGCAGAGCTTTGGCCCTTCCTGCTGTCTGAATCTCTGCTGCAGCGTGACTCCTTTGCTCATGGTGGGTCTCAGTCGAGTCCCTCCAGCAGAGGAAAGTGATCTGCTCCCCAAATACACACAGCAAACAAATTCCATCGCTGCTGTGTGCCAGGCAGGAGCGATGGAACCCAGACCTCCCCCCGTCAGCAGCAGTCTGGGTGCCGTCCTGCAGCCGAGGTCATGCTTCACGGCCTCCGGGGCAGCTCCCTTCTCCGGGCTCCTGGAAGACACGGCAGTTCTCTTCTTCCCATTGTGGGGCAGGAGATGGAAGGAGAAGAGACGATGGAGTGAGACCTGGGGAAAGCAGGGTGCCAGGGCCCTGCCAGGACGCAGGAACCCAACCCAAGAGGTACCATCCCATCGCTCTGTGGGCTCAGTGGGTGCCTCGTGTCCAGCAAAGCTTGTCGCCAGCAGCTTGCCAGTGAGCTCCATAGCTTTGATTTAAGGAGTTTGAGGCAGTCTGACTCTGCCCGTTAGCGCTTCCGTGACTCCCCTGCCAAGCGGTTGTGAATATTTCCATTTATTTTGCGCTTGGATCAGATTCTCCTGTTGATTCTCCTAAACGTGCTCAGGACGTGACCCTGCTCCCCCTCCCCAGCGCTCGCTCCCGTTCCATTGAATTTCTACTTCTTCCTGTGAACCTTTGTAACACAGGACAGGAAAACAGAGGGAGGTGGATGCTGGCGGAGATGCCGATGCTCTGGCATCAGCGTTGGACGGGCTGAGACGGGCTCCAACAGGCCCAGGGGTGCTGCTGAGTGGCTGCAGGGGAGCTGGGACATGATGGAGGATGCTCAGTGCTGGCGGATATTTAAGTCACTCTTGATTGCAGTGCTGCACAGCAACAAAAAAGATCAATATTTATTAGTTGCAGAAAGCATAATTTTGCATGAAAAGCATCGATCAGCGTGTCAGCCCAGACAATGTCATTCCGCCGGCTTTACGATTTGGCCAACGTGCCCGCGTCAAGAAGGAGATTGTTCCCCGAGCAGAAGCTGGGGGGTGAGGGAAGCTTTCTGGGGGGTGAGGGAAGCTTTGGCACGGCACTGTGATTCGAGGGGAGCACAGCAGGGGCTGCAGCAGGGTTTTGAGTCACAGGGTGGGCTTAGGGGCTCTACCTTTGGCTCTGCTTCTCTACCTCATCGTTCCGTGCAGTCAGTTTGTCGCTGAAGTCTGAGCTCCACCGGACAGATTCCCCACTGCAGAGTCAGGTCATAATCTTCAGCCATTTTCCCCACTGAAATAAGCTGTTTGCCAAGGGCTCAGGGTGAAAGCTCCCCCTGTGGGGTTGTACTGCACAATTATTCACTGTATGGGATGTTTATACCATCCTTTAAGGCAACCCGGCGTATGTGGTGAGGATGCCCATCAGTCCCAGCTCTCCTCCAGTCCTTGTAGTGCACCCTGCCTGACTCCAGCCCGATCTGAGCCCTGGTGTCTGAAGTCAGACCTGTTTGTTCAACCCGAGCCTTTTCCAGCGCCGTGCTGACCCCAGCAGAGCTGCAGGAGCACAAAGACGGGCATAGACAGAGCCGGCCCCGTGGTTTTACAGGACTCCTGGGTTGGGGCTCGCAGCAGCGCCGCTGACTCCTGCAGGGCAAGGCACAAGTGAACCACCCGCCCTGCAGAACTCGGCTTCCACTGGGACACCAGGATCACCAGCTGGCAAAAGGCACGATCGGAGCCAGCAGTTCCTGCAGCCTCCAGCCCCACATGGGATGTGAGCCGGGAAAGCGTGCCCTGGTGTTGATCCCCAGGGAGTGTGGGGTGGCTGTGGTAGGGCCCGAGGGTGGCGTGGCATCGAGGAGAGTTGGGAGGAAAGGAGTTTTCAGCCCACTTCTGCTCTGCCAGTGGCAGTGCGCAGAGCGGGCAGCTTTGCCGCGTGGAGTCTCAGTGAGAGAACCATTAATTTTGTATTAGGACATAAAACCTGTTGGAGCTGAACAGACTGATAGTCCTTCCAGCCCAGTATCCTGTCTCCAGCAGAAGCCAAGGCCGGATGCCCTAAAGGAAGGCATAAAAATCCCGTAATGGCCATAGCTGTGCACTACTGCCCTTTGGGGAACGATTCCCCTGAGTGCGGCTGGCAGCAGCTTGTACCCTGGAGCAGGAGGATCGATAGCTGCCCCGAGTTTCCTCGGAGCTGGTGTCCCTGCAGGTGCTGTTCTTGCCTGTTGTGAAGCTCTCTAAGGCTGGTTGTTACCCTGCTCTGCTGACACCCTGGCCAGGAGCTCCGCCGCGGTGCTCAGGGTGGGCCCTGGGTGGCAGTCCCCGTCTCCCCAGCCAGTCCCTGCCCCTGCCTGTGCTCTTTAATAGTCCCTGGGTGACCGGGGTGACTGTGGCCAGGTAGCCAGGAGCAGCACTGCTTGCTCTCGTATCTGCCCTGGGTTTTGGCTCAGGTGATGCTTTACAAGCAGCTGTGCCGAAAGGAAGTGTCTTTGCCTCTGGAACATCGGCAGGAGATTCCTTAGAGGGGGGTTGTGGGGCCAACAGGAGACTGGTTGATCTATGGCCGGGTGTAACCTCATCACAACCGCTTCTTCCTCATCTGGCAGCGCCCTGTCAGTCCTCTTTGCCTCGGGACGTCCCAGCCAAACCTCTTGCTGCCAATGCCAGGTGGAGCCCAGGCGGGGTGCGACAGGGAGGCCTGTGTGGCTGGAGCCCAGGACAGCATCTCGCTGCGCCGTCTGTGGAGAACTTGACATGCCTTCGACTCTAATGAGAACTTCTGGTTAGATTTTCACTAAGGAAGTAAAAACTTTGGATTTTGCCCAGGGATAGAAGACCCGCTCCCAACTAGCCATTGTGAGGGTGAAGCTCCCAGCCCAGAGACTGCCTCTTACACTCGCCCGGCTTCCCCTGGCCCCTCCTCAAGCCCTGAGCTCTCCTGACCTTGGAGAAGGCCCAAGGAGGACTAGCCCTGGGAGCAGAATTGAAGAACAACACCCCGTCTCTGAAAACTTCGCAGTCGAGTCCGGGCACTGGATGGTTTGGGGCTTCCAGGACCAATACACGTCTGGACAACATCTTTATGGGTTCTTAATTCACCAACTCTAACCCCCTGGAGCACCCCAGACACTGACAGGTCGTTGTTCGTGCTGTAAAGTACAGGCACAAGGTTGGACCGAGGCTGCTTAGATCTGACCTTGTGTTTGGGGCGCTGGCTGGCCCTGGCCAGGTCCCATGTCTGGTGACCGGCTTCTGTCCGGCCCCAGCGTGTTCAGGGCATGAGTGCGCTGGTTGTTGGGGTGCTGGCAGGAGTCCTGCAGCTTGAGGCAGCCTTAATCTGGGGTTAAAATCAAAGGCAATTTCACCTCTCTGCTGTCTTGGGTGTTTCAGCTCTTTTTCAGCTGGGTAGAGGATGTGGAATGGCAGAAAAGCCCTTTCTCAATCCCTCGTCTGGCCGGGCAGAGGGTGGTGTAATGCTGAGCTGCTCAAGTGTGGGGGACTTTGCTGGGCGTTGCTTCTGTCTTGGGTTACTCTGGGCTTTGGGCTACCAGCCAAAACCTACCTACCAGAAAAATTACTTGCAAGCGTTAGCCCCATATTTTCTTGGCCTGAGGGCTGTGTGACACCCCGGAGTGACCAGAGCTGGGCAGAGATGTCCCTGCTCCTGGGGGCAGATACACCTCAGAGCCGGTGATTCGGCACTCAGACGATGTTTCTCCCCCAGCAGCGTCCTTCCTGAAGAGCTCAGTGCTCCAGCATCAGAGCGAACGGTGCTGGCGTGTGAGAGCACCTACTCTGCCTTAACTCAGGGCGGGAGCGTGTCCTTCTGCTGCGCAGGAAGGGGTTGAACTGGGACAGGGGGAGATGCCAGGTGGTGCAACACGGCTGTGGTGAGACGCCGGGCTCAGGGCTGGGGGTGGTGATGTGTGGCTGGAGTCTCCGTGACGCAAGGTGAGCTGATCGTGAAAAGTTCGTGGCTCCTTATAACTCATCCCCTCCACAGGGCTGTCTGAGCTCGATTGTGACTTTCCAGGGATGTCTAGAAAGGGGAGGTGCCTGGGATATATTAGTTTTCCTCTTCTTCCCCTCTGATGCCTCTCCACTAATTGAGGGAGACTTCTGCAGCTTGGGGTTGACCTTCTCTGCTTGGCCCGGGCCAAGGCTCCCTTGGTGAGAAGGGATTAGCGGCAGGGGAGGGCAGGACCTGTGATAACTCAGTCTGGCAGCCCCAGCCCCGTCAGCACCGTGGTGATGGAAGAGTCTTTGGAGACCCAAAGAGCTTCAGTCAGCTCTTCTGTCTGAGAAGGGCTGTTGTGGAAGGAGTAGAGTGACCCTGAACACCGGGGCAGGGGTGGAAAGGGAGACACGAGAAGGTAAGGCTGCTGAAGAAGAAGGATAAGGTGATGCCATCCCATAATCGGTGCTGGTGTTAGTAGCCCTGGACCTGACCCTGCTCTTCCTACCCATGAAACTCCTGCTGGTGCCGGCGTCTGAAGGTGGCAGAGCAGTGCCGGGGTACAGCGCGTGTATGGGGAGCTGGCAGGCCCCAAACGCCGCTGTCGCGTGCGCTCAGCCCCGCTGAGGACCCTCAGGAGGAAAGGCAGGGCTGTCTGGGCGGTGCAGGTGGGCTCGGTGCCTCGGGTCCCTTCAGCAGAGCTTTGGGTTCCCTGTGTCAGGGTGCCAGCCTGTTCCCCGCGGATGGCTTCCATCCCCCTCCTGTTAGGAGAAGCCAGCTCGTTGCCCCAGCCCCCAGCCCAGCGCCTGCGTTTGCGCAGCAGCAGCGAGACGCGGCGGAACAGAGCAGCGGCGTGTTGTAAAATGGTCGTTTCTTCATGTCCTGCCAGCCTGGAATGACGCCAGGACCCTTTGGAGTGGGAAGCACCTTCGCTTTGTGAGCGGAGCAGCCGCTGTTCTCCCTTTCTCACATTTCTCAACAAGACAACTCGGTGTCCAGGAAGGTTACGCCAGCAGCGGCCGCCCCAGCTCTGAGCTGGGACTCCTCGTCCCCGTCGGCATCTGTGGCCGCTTGGTCCACGTGCACGCTCGGAGGCGCACTGGAGGGATCTCAGCTACCTGTCACCGTCTGTATATCGCCTGCACCCCCGGCCCTGGCTCCCCAGGCTGGGAGGGCTTTGGGGTGGGACCGGGGGGGTGGCGGCTGGCTGGGC
>NW_010391528.1:19068-19572 GCF_000710305.1 Buceros rhinoceros silvestris | reverse complement strand
GAGGTAGCTGGCAGCCTGCCCGTGCGTGGCAAGGGCTCTCTGAAGCCTCAGAGGATGCATTAGTTTGATGTCAGAGGCTTCGTTTGTGGCAGTCCCCGGAATAATCATCCTCCCTCCGCGCCTGTGTGTGTGTGCACGTGCAGCTCCTCCCTGTCTGCATCTCTGCTGCTCCCCATCCCGGGTCTGAGGAGCCCAGCTCGCCAGCAGGGCTAGCTCCAGGGGGACAGATGGAGACAGAGCCAGGCCGCGGTGGGGACAGCTGCGTCCCTGACAGTCCCCTCTGGTCGAGCACCTGTTAGGAACTATACTTAGCATGGGAAAACTTTCCAGGAAAGGGAAAGCAGGGGAGAAGTGGGGAGGCAGCCAGGCTGTGAGGCTGGCCTTGTTCTCTCTAGCAGGTCCTGAAGCTCCAAAACCGCTTCTCAGTGATGGCATCCACTCAGGTGAAAAGCAGGCAGCGCAGCACGGCGTGCTGGTGCCGCTCGAGACAGGCTGAGCGAGTGA
>NW_010391528.1:18503-18946 GCF_000710305.1 Buceros rhinoceros silvestris | reverse complement strand
GCCGCTCGAGACAGCCTGAGCGAGTGACGGCTCCCTAACTGCTGGCTGGAACGCCGGGAGGCCTGGCATGTTTGTCCTGACAGGCCCCGCGGTCCAGATCACCCAGCAACCGCCATGGGGGGGCTCTGGGAGATGCTGAGCGAGGCATCGAGGCTGAGCCCTCGCTGGTGCCGATGTGCGACTGCGCAGACTCCCGTGCCCGTCTCGTCTCCCCCAGGACTGCGGCAGGACCTCTTAACTGCTGGCTGGAACGCCGGGAGGCCTGGCATGTTTGTCCTGACAGGCCCCGCGGTCCAGATCACCCAGCAACCGCCATGGGGGGGCTCTGGGAGATGCTGAGCGAGGCATCGAGGCTGAGCCCTCGCTGGTGCCGATGTGCGACTGCGCAGACTCCCGTGCCCGTCTCGTCTCCCCCAGGACTGCGGCAGGACCTCTCCTCGACA
>NW_010391528.1:16538-18433 GCF_000710305.1 Buceros rhinoceros silvestris | reverse complement strand
CCCCTCCCCCAGGACTGCGGCAGGACCTCTCACCCTCCCGGTCCGAGCAGCCCCGTTCCTAACGCACTGCCTGCCGTGCTCACGGCCATGCATCCCCGTCCCTCATCCCCGGGCGTAGCCGCCTGCCCGCGGAGCTGAAATCCTCCTCGCATTGGGTCTCTGTGAGGAGGCGGGAGGCTTTGCAGCTCTTCTGTCTCTATCTAGAGAAGCTGTCGGTCAGTGCCCGTGCCCTGAGGGTAACAAAATGTGCTCTGCCCCCTTCTTGAAGCAGGGGCTCCCGGGGCACCTTGCAAGGAGGCAGACTGTGCCGTGGGATCCTGCGGAGCCGAGGCAGCAGACCGGGAAGGTTCCGAGGCCCTGGTTTGTGTTCTCGTCCTGTGGTGGGCGATGAGCTGCGTTTTCTCCCCACAAGACTCTCACTCGTGCAGGAGGTGCCCGAAGGCCATCTCGGCTGTGTCACTCGTGATGCGCAGCAGTGGCTGCACCCCCTCATCTTCCTCCTCAGGCAGGAGCTCCTGAGCTCCTTCTCTGGAGAGAGCCTCCTGCCTGCAGCTCCCGCTGGTGGAGAGCAAAACTCTGCCAGTGCTCCGTAACGGCAGGAACCTTCGAGTGACTACGTTGTGCTGAGGAGCCACCGAGCCCTGTGGCTTTTCCCAAACACCCCCCTGACGCTGCTCAGTCAGCATTTCCCCAGGCTCAGAGGGAGAGAAGTCACCTGGGGGTGACACCAAGGACGGAGGAGGGAACACAGCCTATCACAAGGATATCCGCGGCGTCGCCCACCGACGGGATAAATCCAGAATGTTCCTAGCTGCTGAATCTGGGTTCTGGTGGCGCTGCGACCATCTGCGTTTACACACCTCTTACCATTCCCAGGCGCTCGAGCCCTGCTGGTACCAGTGCCGCCGTGCCAGCTCTAAGGCACCGAGACTGGGTTCTGTGCCATCGGGAGGGAGAAACGCTCATCGCCTTCCCGTGGAGGAGGATTCAGTGAAACTGGGAAGTGTGGGATAACTGGGTGACCTGTATGGTACCTGTGGGGTGTTCAGCTTCTATTCCTACATGCCGTGGAGGCTCTCCTGGAATCAGAGGAACCCAGGCCAGGAGAAATCGCCCGTGTCAGTGTGTTTATTGGACTACATCACCGCGGCGTCGAGAAGGAGTTCCAGCAGCCCCCAGGACGGGCTTACTGAGCCCGCCCGAGTCCCAGACGGGTCAACACTCGGGTAAACTCCCCCTTTCCAGTTAGCCTAGAGGGGAGTCTGGGTGTGGTTACTGCGTCCCGAGGTTGCTGGAACTGGGTAATAATTGAGAACAGTAAAGTCAGTCGAATTAATTCACTGCTAGAACTGGGTTATTTGCGTTGGCTTGTCTCTTTTTTGGGGAAGGGCTCTCGCTGCGAGCGTGTGTTTGTGTAAGCTTTTTGTAGGTGCTTGGGAGTGTTTGTGTGCCGACGTAATTTCCTTCGCCGCCTTCTCACCAAAAGAGGCTGAGCTGGAGTTAAACCCTCTACGAGACAAATAGTTTCTCCCTGCTTGCGCATATATTGAGCCAAGGTCCACCTCGGAGGGGAGCCGAGCAGCCACGGGGAAAAAAATGGCTTTGGAATGGAAAGCTGCCTCGGTTTAAATTATCGCCGGGCATATGCGAAGCTGAAATTCACGCCACAGCTTCCAGACGGTGCCTCAAGCTGGCTGCGCTTCCCCAGAAATAAAGAGACGTGCCCGAGCCTACCTGCAGCACGACCTCTCTGCTGACAGCGGCGCAGGAGCTGTCGTGCCGTCAGAGGCAGGGTGAGAATCATGGAGTGACAGATTGCTGCTGACAGGGAGCGGCTCTTCCAGCTGCATTTCTCCACAGCCCCGGCGATGCATCCAGGGGCTCGTTAGAGGAGC
>NW_010391528.1:16143-16426 GCF_000710305.1 Buceros rhinoceros silvestris | reverse complement strand
TTGCACCCGGGGGCTCGTAGGAGGCGGCCCAGCCCCAGCCAGTGAGCAGTTGGTCCAAGCCCCAGAGACAGGCCGTATGTCCCTCGCTCTGTTCCGAACCTGCCAAGGCAGCGTGGGCTCAGCTGCCGCCTCGCTCCTCTGCCGGCGCGTTCCGCAGCGAAGAAACGTGGCTGTGTCTGTCTGTTGGTGGCGGTGCCTCTCGCTATAAATAACCGCGTTCGTACCTGTGCAGGCGCGTGTGTGCGTATCGATGGGTCTGCCTGTTCGGAGCGGCGCCCCAGCG
>NW_010391528.1:8967-16063 GCF_000710305.1 Buceros rhinoceros silvestris | reverse complement strand
ATGGGTCTGCCTGTTCGTACCGGCGACCCAGAGAACGGGAACCTTTCTGTGCACACCGTACTTTCTTGGCAGGACGGCAAGCCAGAGGAGCGGGGTGATGGATTGGCCCGGAACCGCCGTGAACAAGGCAAAACAATTTCGGGGAGAGGTCTCCAAGAAAAGTCCGGTGTCAGGAGGTAGCTCAGTTGGATTTCTGGCTCCTGGCTGCGCGCCTGGAGGGGCTCTTGTCACGTCTCCTTTCTCCCGAGGAGGCAGAAGGCAGAGCTGACAGCAGCCTTCCCGCCAGGCTGCGGGAGAAGCAGGGGAGCCAGATGCTTTGCCTCCCCGCTCCCTCCTGCTTCTGCAGCCCAAGAGCAGAGAGCTGAGCTGCTCAACTTTTCCACCTTTTCCACCCGGCGGGGAGCCGAGCCTCTCCCTTGGAGCAAACCCAGGGCACAGGGTGGTGTGCTGGGGTTGTCCCGCACGCACTGCTAAGCTCGCTGCCTGCGGAGCTGCCTGGAGGGGACGTGGTGGCTGATAGCCGAGGGGTTTCCCGCTGCGGCTCAGCCCCCTCTTCTCCAGGCAGGATTTAGATGGTAAGCAATGGATGGTGGAAGGGTTCAGTCGCTGTTGAATTAACATTTCGCTACGCATCATTTAACCAGATGATTTGCTGACTCTCAGATCGGTGTGCAGTCCAACGGGCTGCCTGTTCCAGCGCTCTCGAGGGCTGGTGGAAATGGTGGGGAGGACGGACACCTCGCTGCAGAGTCGGGGCAGCAGCAGAGTTCGGCTTCTCCAGTACAGTTATTTGAGACAGGACCTGCCCCAAGCACGCAGCTCCAGCCCACACGGTCCCCCTGCTGCCTTCCCCAGGCGGGGAGAGGGGATGGAGCCGGCGCTCCTCCTCGCTCGGCTCACAGGCGTTGCTGCCTGTGCCAGCTCGGGCAGGAGTGAGCGTCAGCCACAGGCAAACCACCAGCGTTCGTAGCCTGCAGCGAGGCAAAGAGCCTTGCCCGGAAAAGCCTTTGGAAATATTTTAATCTCCCTGGGCTGAACTGGCAGCCAACTAACTTGAAGTGAAGCAGCCACAGGCAACCCACCAGCGTTCGTAGCCTGCAGCGAGGCAAAGAGCCTTGCCCGGAAAAGCCTTTGGAAATATTTTAATCTCCCTGGGCTGAACTGGCAGCCAACTAACTTGAAGTGAAGATCACAAGTGGAGAGAAAGTTGAAGGGGAATTTTGTGCTTGGAGTCAGATTTCAGCAACATTTCTGAGGCATTTCTAATTGGTGTGGTTTAACAGCCGCCACCAGGCAGCCCCACATCAACCCGGCCCCCATGGGCAGGGAAAGCTCCGGGTGCCCAGGGGGCTTAGGAGAGGATCTGCCCGACCACCGAGGTCCTCCTGAGCAGCTCTGTAGTCAGGAGGCTTCTTCAACGGACCGGGAATCAAAAAACAGAATTAATTTCATGTTTTATTATTCACCGCCAGTGAAATGCCTCCGCCTGCCTGCAGCTCAGATCACCTTTGCCAGCCAAAGCGGATTCTCCTTGCCTCCTTCTGAGGGGCGCGAGCTTGAGCAGCGGGGCGCGGGGTGGGGTGTCTCCGCAGTCCTAGCCGCGAAGCGAGGTGATTATTCCTCCCCAATAATTCTGCTTCCCACAAGGAAATTATCGCAGGCAGAGAGGCGTGCACCTTCCTCTGTTCTGCCGACACGCGCCGCTGGCAAGATTTATTTCAGTAATAAGGTCTTTGCAGTGAAACTTCACCAAAATGAGGGGGCAAGTTTATTAATTATATATTTTGCAGTTAATGAAAGATAATATTTAACAGAAGTAATTGCAGGCATCTGCCTTGATGACACAATTCTTTTTCCGTAATAAACGGTGTGTGCGTCCCTCTGTTGGGCTGATCAGCTACAGAGACAAATCCTGCCTCGTGCTAAGCCCCCCGTACCCCTCTGCAGGCAGGAGATGAAACGTCCTCCTGTCTGGTGCTGCAGAAGAGGCCGGAGCTGAGCTGCTCCCTCCCTGGCGGTGGCACCACAGTGAGATCGGAATTCTTTGTTCACATTGCCTGCTTGGAGGAAAACGCGCTGGTGAGATCAGGTGCCGGCCGCAGGGTGAGTATGCAGCCCACCCACCCCAGCGCCACCAGCACTCGCAGTCCAGAGCTGCTTCTCCCCGTTCCTGCCTGTCCCTCGCAGCCCTGCTGCGGCTCTGGGAGGCATCGAAGCCTCCTTCTACAGCACTCGGGTGTTTCCCCCCTCGAGCTGCTTCCGAGCAGCCTCTCCCATTTCTGCTGAGCTGTTTCCAAAACCTGGTCGTGGTTGTACGTTAGCTGTCCGTGGAGTGACCAGCTTCTGCTCCTCGGGTGTCCCACCCAGGGGGTGGTCATTTGTCTGTGCTCCTAACACCTTTCAAGCAGGTTGGTAGGTTCTACCTCCTGCAGGTGTCCATCCCGCATTGTCCTCCTGCTACCTGAGGTCCACTACCGAGCCTGTGACACACAGCTGAGTGATTTTTATTCCCTCCACTTGAGGGAAGTATCTTACAACATTTTAAACTGGCCCGCTGGGAGGTGACTCCTGCCACCTATTTCTGAAATGCAGCCAACAAGGTAAGAGAAGAGGTAGAGAGCAGCACCCAGATCAGTTTAGGAAAGACAATAAACTCAAAAGGTGGATAAAACACGGTAACCAGACAGACCCAGCACTCCCGGTAAGCACAGAGCCGTCCTGCCACACCGCAGCGTTCCTGCCCTCCTTCCTCGTGGGGCGCTTGGGGGTTCTCCCAGGGGGATCTCTGCAGGTGGGCTGTGTCGGTGAAGCATTCCTCCATCGCCTCTGCTCTTGACGCACACCTCTAGACAACAGTCCTCCCTACGCAAGAGCTTCTCAAGGAGGCATTTATCCAACGCCAGGAGTGAGGAGGGCTGGGTGGTGTCTGCGGCGGGCTTTCAGCCCGGCTCCCCCGTGGCCTGATTGATTGTGTAAGGAAAATGCCGAGGTTTGAGGCAGAGGCTGGGCAACCTGAGCAGCGGTCGGGTGGTTGTGAGGGCGTCTGTTAAGGCATCGTGCTGGCTGCTCTGCTTTGAAACACAGCTTTTCTGCAGACCCCTCTTGTAAATATTTAAAAGGGTGAGTAGCGGAACCAGCAAGTCTGGGTGGAGATTTGCAGGCGTGGAGGGAAGCAGCGTGTGTGCGAGCCGCATGTTTCTTTCTCACGTGTCCGCGCTCGTGTGTGCTCGTCTGCCAATACCTTCCAGAGAGGTTTTCATCCCCATCGCTCTGGCAGCCTTTCAGGCGTCAATCACACCAACGCCACAGCAGCCCTGCAAGGTCAGGAAGCATTATCGGGCGGGGGAGAAGCCTCTCTCTCCCCACTCTTCCTCCCAGGAACAATGCGTGCCTGAAGCGGGGGAGGTGAACAGAGGGCTAGTGGCTCCTGCAAGCGATCGGAGCCAGGGACGGGAGCCAGGTCTCCTGAACCCCTGTTCTCTGCCTTGACCACTTAGGAACACTTCCTCCCCACAGAAACCTCACGTGGAACCACCCGCAGGAGCAGGGCTTCACTGCTTGGCAGGGAGAGCGCAGCCTCTGCTCTACCCAATCCGCAGGCGCATTTTTGGGGTTGCGCGTTGAGCGAAATCTTGGCTTTGCTGGTCTGGAGAGAATAAAAGTGGATTGTTCAGCAGCCAGGGATCGGCGTCTCCCTGCCCGTGCGTGTCAATACCTCTGTGCAGCCGCGCCAGCCCATGGGGAATGGTCGTGGGGCTGCAGCCCGCTCCTGTGAGCAGCCTTGTCTCGCCTCTGCGGTAAACACCTCTCTTGTTACCTGTTCTCACCGCAGCTTTTCTGGCCTCTCCTGTCCTTTACTGGGCCGCCTTGACTTCAGGGCCTCGTGGTAGCTGGACTGATGGATTTATTTATTAATAGCACTTAAAGAACTGGTTGTTTTCCATATTGCTCTCTCCCGGGCAGTGGCTGTCTTGAGGAGCCAGGTCACGATGTGGTGAGAGCGGAGGGAAGCAGGGCTGCTTGGTGAGCCTCGGCTCTGCCAACCGCTGTTCCTTCTGCCTCTCAGCCCTCTCCCAGTAACCCCCTTACCCCTGAACTGGCAGGAGAGTTTACAAGGCTGTTCAGGCCCTCCAGAGCTCGCCAGTTCCACCCCTCCGTGGGCTTACGCCTTGGTGTGGCTGCTCAGCGCACGAAGGCTCTCCCAGAACCCGGGTTTAGCTGTGCAGACCTGGGCTTGTGGGGCAGAACGGAGCCTCCCTGTACGGCCATTTGGTCCCAGTGGGAGTCCAGCATGAGAGTCCTCCCCGCAGGGGTTAGCAGCGATGTCTGTCATTCGTGTGGCTGGGAAGAAACCGCACTCCTTTGGGTGATGGTTGTTGCAAAATCAGAGTGCTCTGGTCTGCGTCCTGAAACAAGGACTGTAGGACCGAGTTCCCTGCCGGCAGAACTGTCCTGCACCACGCTGCTGCACAGGCTGAGGGTGCTGAGCACAAATGTCTGAGCAAATTCGACCGACCTCAGTTCCCCGAAAACACTTGTGGTCAACAAACCCAGTATTTTTCAACCCGCGCCCTTGCAGCTTAGTCCTCTCTCTCCTCGTGCTGCGCTGTTAGGGAGAGCCGGAGAAAGCCTTGGCCAAAATGAGCACGGTCGGTCGCTGCGTTTAGCCTTTTGGTGGAAGGTCTGAGCAATGATCTGCCTGGAAGGAAAAGCCTCGAAGCTGAGAGCGCAGGCGGAGCTCGGGCCAGGTCTGTAAGTGCAGTGGAATTAGTTGGAATCCCATCAAAAGCCCGTGACACTTCTCTTCAGCCAGACATCTGAGATGCTGCACATTTACGTACGCCGATGTTCTGGGTCATGAAGTGGCTTTCTAAACCCCTTGTTCTCCGTGACGATCTCCAGATGAGGATGTGAAATCCCCCCTTACGGGACGCCAAGCCTGAGGTGTCTCTGTGTGTAAAGGAGGGACGTTTCTCACCCTTTCAGCGGGAACTGGTGTTCCTCCTGCAGACACCACCCCGCTGCCAAGAGCTGCGCTTTAGCAAGGCTCTGCAAACCTGGGAGGTTTTTTTTTAGAGCCAGACATAGATGTAAGTGCATTTTTACTAAAATTCAAATGCAAACCAACCAGCGTTTCACTCCAGCTCTTTAATTTCCCTGCAGATTGTTTTTCCAGGGGCACCTTCTCCTTCTGGCTTATCTGCAGGAGTGTGGAATGCTGTCGAGGCAGGAGCCGTTCTCCTGTACCTGAGGGGCATCCAGCTTAGGGTCTGAGCCAGGCCCTGGTGGTGTGTGGTGTCTCACGGCAGGGAGCCGAGGAGGAGAGCTGAGCTCTGTGGTGCACTCGCTGTCCTGATCGCTATGTGAGTGAGACCTCCCTGCTGTTTCTGGGACGTATGATCATACAACCGGAGGATAACGTTGGGTGGAAGGAGCCCCAGGGGGTCCAGCTGCAAAGTGAGGTGCAGTTGGTCAGCACCTCATGCAGCTGGCTTTTGTGGATCGTCAAGGACAGGGTGAGTGAGACCTCCCTGCTGTTTCTGGGACGTATGATCATACAACCGGAGGATAACGTTGGGTGGAAGGAGCCCCAGGGGGTCCAGCTGCAAAGTGAGGTGCAGTTGGTCAGCACCTCATGCAGCTGGCTTTTGTGGATCATCAAGGACAGGGCTTCCTCCGCCTCTCCGGCTCCTGTCCAGGATAACTGGGGTTTTCCTGGTGCTGAGTGCCCAGTAACTGAGCGTGACTTCTTGTCCGAACTCTTTGCCCTTTTCTGTGCTAGGATAGGTTCTGCTTGCAGGTTTATCACTGACTTAACACCTGCCAGGCTTGCCCTGCACTCTGAAAGCTCCTCCCCCCTCTTCCTCGGACTTTTCCAGGTGCAGAAAGGACAATGGCACACATCCTGGTGTGTACCCAGGGTGGCTCTTCTGTTACTGGCACAGAGGGCTTGGGGCCAGCCCAGACCACTGGATCCCCCGGTCCCGCTGGTGAAAGGCAGACTAGACTTGGGAGTCACGCAGGGACGGCTGTAGAGCCGGGAGCCGGTGAAGAGAAGCAGACTTAGGAAGCAGTGGCCCTGGGTGGGTAGCGGAGTTGCTTTGATGATGTGCAAAAGCAGAGGTAAAGTCATCTCCTGAAACTGATTTTGGGCTGGCATCTCCCTGGCTGAGGATGGAAGCTGACTCCTGTAGGTCGCCTCTGCAGGGTTGCTGGCCGGAACGGGAAGTTCTGGAGCAGTGGGGCAAAACCTCTGGACCTTTATTGCTTCAGCTCAACCAGTCTAGGAGGAGAATGGGACCTGTATAGCGAGGGGCCCTCATGGACGTTCCCTCTTGGGACGGGGGAATGGAAGAGGCAGATGCTGAACCAGCGATGCAGCTGGGGGTAGACCGTCAGTGTCAGAGCTGCGAAAGGAAGCTTTGCGCTCTGGAACTTGGTGGAGGCTCATCCCAGAGAGCTCCCTCCCAAGGTGTGAGACTGGTGGAGGTGCACAGAGGAGCAGGGGAGCGATCCTGGCTGTGCTCTTGGTGCTGCACTGTCAAACCTGCTGTGCGAATCAAAGCGAAAGATTTTGAAGAAGACAAGTAAGGAGCTTTGAGGGTGTTTTTCCCTTCCAGAAGCATGAATAAAGAAAAGCACGACAGTGCTTCCTTGCAAATCTGGTGGGTGGACTGGTGAGATGAGCCGATGGAAGATGGGGGCTGATTCCTTCGTGCTGAATGAGGGATGACAGATGGGGAAAGGCAAGGCAAGGCCTTCAGCACTGGTGTAATTAACTTCTGAGAACACGGGGGTGGGCTTTTTTCCTAACGTGCAAGAGAAATGAGAGGATATGGGACTCACGGGATAATGGGAACTGTGGAGGCGAATTTGGTTGGTCCTTAGTCCCTGAGAGCCCTGAAGCCAAGACCCTGTACTGGCTCCAAGAGCAGAGGGAGAGGGTGGGCTCCCTGGGCTCCGAGGGGACAGGCTGCACCGGGCTGGTCCTCCCGTCACCATGGCCCTGAGCTCTGGTTCCGCAAGAGGAGGTGAAGAGCCAGCCCCCCTCGGCCCAACCCTGACTGCACAGCCCTGCTCATTCGCCACCAGCCTT
>NW_010391528.1:3936-8950 GCF_000710305.1 Buceros rhinoceros silvestris | reverse complement strand
CCCCCCCCGGCCCACCCCTGACTGCACACCCCTGCTCCTTCGCCACCAGCCTTTTCTCTTGGACGCTAACGAGCCTGAGCCTGCTTGTCTGTGCCTCGGTAACAGTGCTTTTAACGATGCTCTGTGTCTTTGACCATCTGTTGTGCTCCCTTCAGAATCTGTTTCGGTGCTGACATCCCCTCCGAGATGAAGGGAGCGCGCGGTAGCCGAGGTGTGGATGAGTCATAGATTTGCTGTTCTGTTCCTTTATTTCACTTTCCGAATGATTCATACCACTTGATCTGCTTCTTGATGGGTACTGAGCGCGAAGCTGACATTTCCATGGAACTGACAGCTGTACGTGGAGAAGTGAGGGGCTGCCGAGAGGGGGGGACCTGTCGTCTGTTGGAGAGGAAAATCCTGATCCTTTCGAGCCAAGGGCCGGGGAGTATCACAAGAGCCTGAGGGCGGTCGCAGCAGCTCCCAGCACAGAGGCCACCTGGCAGAGGCCAGCACGAAGCTGGTGGTGTCGGGGAGGCTGGGGCTTGCAGTGAAGTGGGCTGCGCAGAGGGAGCAGCAGCAGCAGCCCTGGCTGCCAGCTGAAGCCTGGGGGTCAGGGGGCCCTGCTGACCCGGGTCTGGGCAGCCAAGAGAGAGGATTTGGCCCGGGAAGGTTCCTGGACGGGAGTGCTGCGGGGGAAGTGTAGCGTTTGGTGGGTGAACCGAGCAGACCTGCTGTCCGCGGGGTTGGCGTGTAGGAGGAGCCCAGCTGGAACAGAGGGCTGGCGCCCGCAGGAACGGTGCCTGGAGCTGGAGGAAGCCCGGGAAGTGGGCTTTTTAGGATGAGGAAACAAAACCATGGGCCAGGGCCATGGCTGGGTTGTTCTGGCCCCTTTTGGGTGCACGGGGCATCTTTTCCCTTCATAGGGAGAACTTAAGTCCATGTGTTTCCTCTTGATCATGTCAGCGCTTGCTCTGGCTCCTTTGTGCTGGGGTGCAGGGGTGCTCTGACCTGACCCACTGCTGCCAGCGAGAGTCGGTGCTGTCTCTGGCTCTGACACCCAGGAACACCCTGTTTGCAGCGGGGTGACCTCGTTTTGTCTGTACCCTTTGCCACCCAGAGCTCTGTTCCCGGCCGGGCCTGCGGATCCAGCAGCGTGCCTTCAGCCCAGGGCTGGCTTTGTCTCACTGCCGCGCCCGCGCTGCGCCGCACTTGTGGCTCTGGTTTGGATTTGTGTGGGGGGACGGCGTGGGATGGGGGAAGAGCAGGTATTCGCATACCTGTAGTGCCAGACCCGCAGTACCCTTAGGAAAGTCTTGCTCCATCCCAGGCCACTGAGAACATCCCTCGACCTCTAGCAGCTGCTCCTCGTCTTGTCTTCCGAGCATCTTTTAAAGATCACAGGATCACAGACTGGTTTGGGTTAAGGGACCTTCAAAGCTCCTCCAGCCCAACCCCTGCAGGGAGCAGGGACATCTGCACCCAGAGCAGGGTGCCCAGAGCCCCAAGGGCCAACTCGACCTGGGATGGAGCCAGGGATGGGGCTGCTCCCACCTCTCGGGGCAACCTGAGCCAGGCTCTCACCACCCTCACTGTAAAAACTGTCTTCCTTACATCTAGCCTAAATCTCCTTGGACTACCTTGATGTGATTTCCTAATGCCCTTTTTGACCTTCCTCTTTCCCCTGGGCCTGACAAGTTGGTGCTTAGATGTCACCCATGATCACTGCTCCCTACATGAATGGTGAAAAGAACCTCCTGGTTTTTTGCTTGCTCTCTGTTCCAGCTCTCGAGCACCTTTCATCTCCAGCTTCCTACGGCAGGAGGGAATCGTGGTGTTTGCCCCATAGCAAAACTGTCTCTTTTGGCCAGAAGCAGCAATCACACACGACCGAAGAAATCAAATGGAATTCCCGCTGGCAGGAGAACATTTCCATTGCCCTGTGCTAGTCCTGTCTGGAGCAGGGAGCAGCTCCTGGGATGGAAGAGAAGAACCATGTACAGAGCAAAGTTACCTGGCTGAGGTCACGGGGGGTCCGTGGAAAACCCCGGGATACCGGGAAGGTGATCCTAACGGCCTTGGTTAGTTCCTCGGAGATGATTTGGGAGCCCTGGCTGCTGCTTGGAGCGGTTTCAGTCTAGACCCTCCTCCATATTTGGTGCCCTGCTGAGCCCCTGGCTGTGCCCCGCTCAACCCCAACCCTTCCTGACCCTCCAGACAGCACGGCTCGGTGCTCAACTCACAGCGTGTTCTGTTCCAGCGGGGCTGTCTTGTTTTCTGGGCGGAGGTACGAGACTCCAGGAGCACCGTCAGCTGCACGCTGATGCACAAGGCCTTCCTCTGTCATCCTTCTGCTCTCGCTCTTTTCTGACCCGTGGCGGATGTGAACAGAAATGACTCACCAAATGACTTAAGGGGCTCTCGCTCTCTCTCTCTCACCCCTGTGTTCTGCAGGCAGGTTCCTGGACCTGCAGGGTGAGGTGCCAAGCATCCGTCGTGTGACAGGGCTGTAAATGAGGGTCCTTCCAAAACTAGTTCTGTTTTGCTTAAGGCCATAATGGGGAAACCGCCGTGTTTCCATTAAATCCCCTTTGTATCTACAGAGCTCGCTGCGGGTGAGAGGTGCTGGGATCCCAATAGGCCTCTAATTAATTACCAACCCCACGTTCTTTATTGGCAACGCAGGGGCCTTCCGGCACCGCCTCGTGGTGGTTAATTAGGGGGAAAGCCAAGGAGAGGCTCCGTCTGAGCGGTGAGCAGTTAACGTTCCCTCTGGCTTTATCCCTTGCAGACACGTCTTGGCATTGTGAGGCGGAAGCCGAGACTGAACATATGGCTGATTGTAGAGCTCTGACCTTCCCAGAGTGGGGCGAGCAGCTGGAATTCCCTTCAAGTGCCACTCAAAAGCCTACCTGATGCCATGGAAAGCATCTCCGGGAAAACAAACCCACGGGCGAAGTACCGTGAAGTTGCTATTCCCTTGTGTTCTTCCTTGCTACGCTGCTCAGAGGCAGCTGCTGGTGCTGCAGGAGAAGCCCACCCATGGAATCTTCTTTGCAGGACCCGGTGCTCAGAGGAGGTGACCATCGCCCCATGGCCGCTCTCTGATGGCCGTGGGTGCCTCTTGCCGGGCTCTCTCTGGCTGCAGCCTCTCTCCGGGAGTGCAGCCGCTGGCTGCTTGGCTGGAATCCGCTCTGCCCGGCGATGATTTCTGCTTTATTTCCTCTTGCTCTGCAGTGACCTAATTAGTTAACTCGCTGTTGCAGCCTCTTCCTACGGCACTTGCCAAAGAGCTCATCAAAGCCTCCCTGCCCTGGCGCTGGGGGAGGCGGGTGATTAGTCTCTCCGCGTTCAAGGTTAGAGGGGATGTTTCCTCCTCCTGTGGACTAGCAGCTCTTCTGTGGGGCTCAGGGCTCTGCTGATCTTGTTTGGTTTGCTCATTCCCTCAGCCTCTGCTGCTGGGAAGATGTCTGGGGGGTGAGAACAGCGAGTGGTTTCACAGAGTGGACTTCACAAAAGATTCCTCCGGGCTGCACTGGAATGTCCTGGACTTAATTCTTGGCATAACTGGACCTGTTCCATCTCGGGGCGACGGGGGGAGTCTGGTCGCCCTCCTGCCTTGACAAAATAAGGCTCATAAATAGCCATACTCCTCTTGCCTCTGCGTTTGCTCAGCAGGTGTGTCCTTGCGGGCTCTGCAAGAACCAGCTCTGCGGAAGAGAGGGGGAAGAGAACGGAGGAAAAACTGGAGTTGGGGGGGCGGGAGGAAATGAAGGGAGGTGGAAAGGAGAAGGAAAAGGCAGCAGATGACTGGAAGAATTAGTGCTGGAGTGTGGCAAGGCCTGTGTGTCCCCGCTCGCTTTGGGCACTCAGCAGATCCTGTGGCGTGTCTGCTTTACTCCTGACAGAGCTCTCCTTCTGTCGGCTTGTTTCCTAATTGCTGGTCTTGTAAACTGCTTGATTTATGGCTCCGTTCATCAGTTCTGGCCCTCGGGTGTAACAGCCTTTTCCTTCCAGGCTGGGAAGGGAATAACGAATTAACAGCCCGCCTTAGGTTCAGTCAGAAGCCGGGCATTCAGGGATCATGCACGTGCCAAATGGAACCGCGGAATTTTCCCTCCTCATTCAGAGAAGGCATTCAGTGACCCCTTCCCCAGGGCAGCAGCTGCACAGTGGATGCCTGGTGCCTGTGAAGTGTCCCACAAGAGAAGCCACCGAGGAACGGTTTCGCCGCTGGTTTGCGCAAAGAACTCAATCTGTTTCCTCGCAGCTTGCGCTGGAGCTGGCACTGTGTGCCGTACGCCTTTGTCTCGGACAAACTTCCTCGCAGAGCAGCCCAGGGATGAGGATCAAGCCAGAGAACAAGTGGCCCTGCTGAGCCCAAGCCACCACCCCCAGTGCACAGGCATTACCGTCGAGCCAGCCCTGGCCGTCATCCCCTTGTTCCCTGCGCCAGCTTTGGGGAGCATCCAGCCCTTGTGTGGGGAGGTTTGTCTGCCCCTGCCGCCCCGCGGGGCTGGGAGGATGGGAGCTCCCTTGGGCTCTTCTCCTTTCCCAGTTCACAGGACTATGGGCAGGAAATAACGTCGTGTTCCTGCAGCAGCTCTGCAGCACCACAGACACGCTGCAGCGGAGGCTTCGTGAGAAGGAAAATACATGTGAAAGGAAACCTTTGTGAAGTAAAAAACTCCTGTAAAGACCAGAGAACTCCCGCAGAAGTGCGGGAGCTGTTCTTGTACCCGCTCAGGGCTTGCAGGTCTCAGGCAGACAAGGTTTGAACTGACAAGTCGCCTCAGGACTTGGCAGCGCTCTGCCCTCCTGCCCTGGAACAGCCTCCCAGGGTGTGCTGCTGTCTCGGGGCTGCTGCGGGGCTGCAGCAGGTAAACCCGATCGGCCTGAAAAGGGGGGCTCGAGCTCACGGCTTCGTGCCCCCTGCCTGCTGCTGTAGGAGCGGGGGGTGTTCAGCCCTGCATCACAGGAGGCCACGAGTGAAGGGGTGAGCTCGGGCAGTCGAGAGGAGCGTTACCGAAGGGAT
>NW_010391528.1:1475-3841 GCF_000710305.1 Buceros rhinoceros silvestris | reverse complement strand
CCGGGCAGTCGAGAGGAGCGTTACCGAAGGGCTGCAGCCCCTCAGCTGCTGCACGGGCTCGGAGGGAGAGGTTCAACGGACCTGCTGGGCCCTGACCCCGTCCCCTCTGTGGGCAGGAGCTCAGCCTGCCGGCGGCTCAGCTGGGGCGGTGTGCTCCGAGGAGCTGCGCAGCGGGAGCCGCTGGCGGCTGGGAGGAGCGGCGCAGCGGGAGCCGCTGGCGGCTGGTTTTTCTCTGAGGGTACACACAGCAAAGTCAAGCACAAACAAACTACAGGGTGCAGCGTTTCTGCCCTCGGAGCAGTAGCAGGACAGCTTGATTAGGTCGCCACGGTCATCCTCTCGCTTTGTCTCTCGCTCTGCCTTCCCTGATGGGCCTGAGGAGCAGGGAACGGCTGTCTTTGAGCACCATGTTCTGGAAGCATCTGCCCAGCCCAAGCTTGCCACTGCGGTGCTGCTGTTCCGAGCAGTCCAAAGGCCCTCAAGCCTTGTGTTCTGTTCCCCAGCTTCCCACAAGGCTCGAGGACCCGGCTGGGCCCCCACGTGTAAGTGTGCCATAGTCTGGGGTCAACCTTCGTTTTCATTTAAAATCCATGAGCTCTCAGCCAACCGCCTCCCCCCAGATGACCCATCAAGGAACGAGACAGCGGATCCTGCAGTGCAAAGCGTGAAGATGGGCCCACAGCGTTCGTCATGGCACGTGAGCAGCCACGGACCACGGTTGGAGTAATTCAGTTCCTTGTGCCGTGTAGTCCAGGATCCAAGGGCACGAGGACTGGGCATCAGAAGAGCCTCTTGCATTTCACACGTCCTATCGCCGGGATTATTAACTACTAATTACTGAACTCCTCTGAGTTTATACTCAAAGTCCAGGTGGTTATTACTTGCTGATAAAGAGGCTTGAACTGCTTTTGGTTCTGCGTGTGAGCGTGCTCGCACCCATGCAGAATCTCCGTCGTGTTTCTCAGGATGCACAGCAGGTGAGATGGTGCTGATACAACGAACGCAGGAGGTTCAAGGTCCTGGCTCTACCTCCCGTCTGCCTCATCAGCCACCTGAGGCTGCGAGCCAGCAGCCTCAGCGACATCAAAGGAGCACTGCTCTGCAGTCTGGTTCAGGGTGGGCAGAGGAGGTGCAGGCACCCTCCCTCTCCTGCCCTGCCAGGGCTGGGGCGGTTTCTAAGCTTGGGACCAAACCACCTCCTTCGAGGATGCTGCTGCGGGAGGCAGCACAGCACAGCACAGCACAGCACAGCCAGCTTCTCTTTGGACATCTTCCTGCTGCTCACACTGCCCGGGGCGTCAGGTGGGCTCAGAGCGAGGTATTCCTCTTCAAACTCTATTCACGCGGCTGGATCCTCTGTCGCCTCTGACCTGCTCCTGCCTGGCTGCCGGTGCGGATCTAAGCGCTGCGGCATTCAATCACCTGCCCGACAATTGAACCGGAGCTGTTCCAAGGACCGTGGTGGCGCTCCCTCTCCCCGGCTCGTGAGGAGGAATTCTCTCGAGCAGGTCGTGGCGGTGTGTGTAAGAAGGACTGTACCGCTGACCGTAGTTCCCGTTGCCTGGATGCAGGTAAAAGAAAGGCTGCTGGTAGGAAGGGGATCTCTTACAGCTCTAGATGTGAGAGATGAGCGTCTGTTCCAGCTTTAGAGTCTTTTTCTTTAAGCTACTGCATTTCAGCTACAGGTTACTGCCCCTCTGCTGTCAGGTCTCTTCCTGCCACTCGCATCGGTAGCTCTGCTCGTGCCTCTGTTCTGTACAGCACAAAGTCAGACAGGTTTGTCTGAAAGCCCTGCTGACATGCGCTTCTTGTCCTGAGCACGGTGACTTCAGGGATCTGACCTTTCGCAGGAGGTGTCTTCTCCGTGCATGCCCCGTGCTCACAGCAGCTGCCCGGTGACACTGCCAGCCTCAGCGGGCACTTCCTTCCCTCCAGGCAGCTGGAGCTGGTGTGGAAGGATGGAGTTGCTGAGGCTGTTGGGGGTGAGTCCCAGGGGTTGTGCGTAACCTCAGGAGCAGCATTGATGTTCACACCAGAGATCACACCCAGGACTGTGCACTGGACAGAAGAGGCTTCTGGACCTCGTACCAGCTGGGTGAGGAGGTTCTTCCTGGCCAAGTGCTGTAACAGATGGCTGGTGTTAGAGCTGTGGGGCTGATCTGACCAGGCCTGCGTCCTCCCAGGGCAGAGTGCAGGCTGCATACATCGTTTTGGTGGCTCTCAGGCACCAAAGACTTGGGCCAAATGCTTTTCCCTCCTTCCAAGGTTCATAGAATCACTGAACCATGGACTGGTTCGGGCTGGAGGGACCTTCAAAGCTCCTCCAGTCCAACCCCTGCAGGGAGCAGGGACATCTGCACCCAGAG
>NW_010391528.1:882-1226 GCF_000710305.1 Buceros rhinoceros silvestris | reverse complement strand
CCAATCCTCCTCTGTCAGTTGAACACATCACCCCTTGTCCTGTCCCCACAGCCCCTGCTGAAAAGACTGTCATGAGGAGTTTCATGAATCGGAGACCGAATTCAGCCTTGAGGGTTCCTGGAGTGAGGGAATAAGATTGTCCCAGCCTTCCTCATTGAGCACAGCCTCCAGTGACTTTATGGGTCTAGGATGCCTTTGCCCTATGGCTCCGTGGTGTCACCTGGCAGTACAAGACCACCCTGAAGAGCACAAAGCGAGTCCCTCTAAAGATGGCCTTGGCCATCCACAGGTCTGGATGGGGAGCGCTCGTGAGCAGCCAGCGCTGTCCTCCTTGGTTAGGGAGC
>NW_010391528.1:461-692 GCF_000710305.1 Buceros rhinoceros silvestris | reverse complement strand
GAGCTGGCAGGATTCTGCCGCCTTGCTCGGCACTCTTCCCTTGGCAGCGGCGTGGAGCCCACGCCCCTTCTCCCTACCCACAGGATGGCTTGCAGCTAGAGGGAGAAGCTGGTGGCAGTCCCCACAAACATCTGGATGTTTTCCAGATCTCTCCTACTCTCTGGAGCGGCTCTCAGCTTGCTTGAAGTGAGGGACAGACAGGAACTTGCCATCTGCCTGACTATCACCTGA
>NW_010391528.1:0-278 GCF_000710305.1 Buceros rhinoceros silvestris | reverse complement strand
GCAGGGACGTGCTTTCCTTCAGCAGTTACCCGCAGGGTGACCGCAGCCTCCGCGGGCCTTCTCGGCAACAAGGAATATCCACCCATGTTTAGTTCTCTTGAGCCGAGTGGGGGACTCTGCGCTGCTGAGCATGCTCGGGGCATCGCGTCTGCAGATCCTGGGTCCATCCCCACTGCTGGGAGGAGAGAGCTGGCTCACTCCACGCGTGCACAGCTCTCCTCTGTGGGCACACAGAGGCCCAGCTGGTCACGTTGACCAGCTGAAGCCTGGGAAGCTGT
>NW_010391527.1:17675-21963 GCF_000710305.1 Buceros rhinoceros silvestris | reverse complement strand
TTTTATAATAATATATTTATGTAGTATTTATTTATATAAAATTTTCTCTCCAGTGGTGTAAATTTGATGACGATGTTGTATCGAGATGTACAAAGGAGGAGGCGATTGAGCACAACTATGGAGGTCATGACGATGACTTATCTGTGCGGCACTGTACGAACGCGTACATGTTGGTTTACATCAGGGAATCAAAATTAAGTACGTACATGCCGTGGGTGTTCCAAGTTAGACTTACCCTCAGGGATTTGGGGCTGTATTTTGTTCCTGAATTGTGGCAGTCTTCCCATGCAAAGAGGCTTCGTTAGTTATAGTTGGCGTGTATAGATGCAGTGGGATCAACCAGCCTTTCTTTCCCTTTTTAAAAGCATGTGCTAATCTAATATCGGCTTGCCTTAGCCCAGTAAGGCAAGACTGTGTAGCTGCAAAGTGCTTCAGTTTTGATGGTTTTATAGGATGGAAAAATTAGTAATGTTAGTGATGGAAACGAAATCCAACTGATTATAAATATGTAGAGATATGTATACTAAAAAAATTGAGTGGTGGTAAATATTTTTTTGTCCTGCAATGAATATTTAATTCAGAAATCTCTGATACATATTTCATGGAATTAGTACATCTTGACTTGGGATAGAAAATACTTCTTTTGCCAAACCGTGATGATATCAAACTGTAGGTTTACAAGAAGAAAAAAGCCAGTTTTGACTTCAACTCAGAGAAAGTCAAGTGTGTATGAAGTTTGATATAAATCTTGAAATGATATCACAAAATCTGCTTTGTAGGTGAAGTTTTACAGCCTGTCACAGACCATGATATTCCTCAACAACTTGTAGAAAGGCTACAAGAAGAGAAGAGGATAGAAGCTCAGAAGAGGAAGGAGAGGCAGGAAGCTCACCTCTATATGCAAGTGCAGGTCAGCTCTTGAAAAAAAACAAGTTGCAGCTACCTTACCGTTAAAATTCAGAATGTTGAGCCACACAAGACAAACCTTGGTTTTAATATTTTTTTTCTAAATTTGTATTTGGAAATAGTCTTTGAAGTGACATTATTATTTTAGTGCTTGTAAGTAAATTTACATATGCCACAAATCCCAGTGAAACAAACAGTACTGTATGTAACAGACACTTCTGTTTTCTCTAGAAGTTATGTGCTTAAAAGCAAAAATAGTAAGTTCAGGTGAAAGGAAAAGGACCAGGTTATTTTAAATGGCTGCCCTGCCACAGCCCTTTTATCTCCTTCAGGAATTATCTTCTAAAATTAGAATGTATCTAGCCATAGGCTACAAGCCTGGACTACTGCCAAACTGAGCTCATCAAGTAGAAGCAGAAGGGAAGAGTGCTTGTGTTTGCAATTATCTTTTTGGAGAAGCCAGATGGACCAGATAGTTACGGATTGCCTTAAGGAACCCTGTTTATGGCTCTTTCCAGAGCCCATCTGACAGAAGAAAATAGAACCCATTTTCCATTAGCCTCCATGTTTCCTTGCATCTTCTTTCTGGTCTTCAGTGTAGAGGTTTTGGCGAAGTTTAGCTTGTTCTGCGCTGCGTTTACACTAGAGCTGTTTCCAGTGGAGTTGCACCGCTTGTCTTTCTGTTAATGAAGACTGTGTGGGAGCTGTGGGAGATAGAGGAAACATTTTAGGCCAGCCTCCTTACGTGATACCAGTAGCATAATAATTTAGCCTTTTTTTAAGTGCCAAGATTGTTAGAGCACATGTTTACAAGATTGAAATCTAACTATGCTGGTTTTTAGTTGTTCGAGATTTGTAAGTATTCGTGTATTTTTATTACTTACACTGATTTGACTGTTCGCAGTTGTTAAGTTTTGCCATAGTCTGTAGACTTGCAGATTTTCTTTGTGAGAACATGGATAGGGTTAGCAGTGTGCCACTGTCCAGAGAGCCAGCGATGTTGCATAACAAAGCATCGTGAGACGGTGCTAACATTGTGTGGCTGAGTTAATGTGAGTAGTAACCTTGAAATGTAATTTTTCAGATAGTGGCAGAGGATCAGTTCTGTGGTCACCAAGGCAATGATATGTATGATGAAGAGAAAGTGAAATACACTGTTTTCAAAGTATTAAAAAACTCCACGCTTACAGAATTTGTTCAAAATCTCTCTCAAACGATGGTAAGTGTTCAGTATTTGAAAATCTGTCTGGATTTATTTTATTACGTTATGATTGCTTCATAGTGCTTATCTTTTCCAGGTACTGGCAGCAGCCATAATTTAGGACTTCTAGAACAGAAGTTTAGTAGAAGTATCTTAGCTTGTTTTGTTTCGTTTCCTGTCACGATTTGTATTTATTGTAGGGATTTCCCCAGGATCAAATCAGATTATGGCCAATGCAAGCTAGAAGTAACGGAACAAAAAGACCTGCAATGTTAGATAATGAAGCAGATGGCAATAAAACGGTAAGTATTCAGTGATGGAGGACAGTATTTCTCTGTGTCATCCGTGATTTTTTTTAGTTCTCTGAGAACCTCTAAGTTTGGGATATCAGATTTTTCAGGGTTTAAATTTAACCTTATCTGGTAAAGTTTGATATTTGAGAGGTCTTGAGATTGAGTGGATTGATTTGGATAGGAGGAAGGAGTGCGGTACATGGATTTTCTTCCGTGAAAAAGCATGCTCATGATTTTTGTGTTAGTTTTTAAACAGAAATGTCTTTTCTAGTCTTCCACTATTCGGGCAAAAACTCAGAATTCAATAAAATGTATTGTTTAAAAAACATCATGTCTAAATACCACAGAAAAGAGTGATTGGTTTCACTGTCCCGTTACTTCTGAAGGGAATTAATTTTCTTGCCATAATAAAGATAGCTGTAGGTGTGTTTTTTAAATGGAAAAGAAATAGGTTCATTTTAAATAAAACCTATCATTTGTGCTTCATTAAAACTTTTTTGGGTGTTTTTGTATGTGTCATTGTTCCTCTTAATAAACTTCATATTAAACTTCCTGTCATTAACGCAACTAAAAATAACCAATTCTTCCACTCACAGAATGTCATAAAGTTGCATGTGATGAAAATGCAGATATCGGGTTGTATTATATTCTCCAGAGACTTTTTTCACTTCTTCTTCCACATGTTTCTACATAGATGATTGAGCTCAGTGACAATGAAAATCCATGGACAATATTTTTGGAAACAGTAGATCCAGAGATGGCTGCTACTGGAGCAACATTACCCAAGTTTGATAAAGATCGTAAGCATATATGCTAAAACTTGAGTAAATACAGAATATTCTTAATTTGGGTGTACCTTGGAAAACGTTGTGTTTTTCCTTTTTTCAACGAAGACACTGATGTATCCATCAAACTACAGTGATCAAATTAGTGGGTTTCATGTGTTTTTTTCCCTCATTTCTCTTCAATTTTCATGTTTTACATGTTCTTAGAATCCCTGAATAAATTACTTTTTTTTTTTATATATATATATACACACACGTTGATTTGTAAAAATTCAGCATTTAAGAGTATTTTAAGGGCATTAATCAAGTTAATAAATCAAAGACATGTCTTTGTTACTGTTTAAAGAAAAATACTTCGGCGATTCCCACCCCGCCATGCTCAAGCCTTTCATAAAATTAAATCTTGTTTCTTAATTTATAGATGATGTAATGTTGTTTCTGAAGATGTATGATCCGAAGACTCGGAGTTTGAATTATTGTGGACATATCTACACACCTATATCCTGTAAAATACGTGAGTTCTAAACTTCAATTTCATTGTTATAATTAAAGACAATAGACTGCATGTCTTTTTTTCTTTTCTTGTAATATTAGTTTTATCACTGAAATCAAAGGCAGGCCTCAGAAAGTCTGATTTCTCCCAACACCCGGTTGTTTTCTTCCCCATGCTGTATCAGTAACTTTCTGCAAGGCTCAGTCGTGGCCGTAGTACCCGGCTGGCTGTCAGTTCATTTGTTGTTACAGGTTTGCTGTATTCCCCAGGTGCTCCTGAACATAAACAGCAGTTTGGATTTTACCTTTTGTTTTGTTTTGTTATTTGGGGGGGGGTTTGTTTGTTTTGTGGAATGTATTTCTGCAATAAATATTTTTAAAATAATTCTTGTACAACTTTTCACTGTGGTAGCCTGAGATCAGCTGCCCGGACTGAACTGGGCGTGAGCGTTGATTTTTTTCACACGGGTCCATTTAAAGATTTTGGCAAATGTCCATGGAGTAAAAACACTTTGGCCATTTTGAATGTCTCATTTTGTTGACTTGTACATGCTTTCTAATTTTGTATTTTAGATGTCTTTTTTTTTTTTTTTTTTTTTTTGTCGTCAATT
>NW_010391527.1:10001-17617 GCF_000710305.1 Buceros rhinoceros silvestris | reverse complement strand
TTGTGTCAGAGATTAAAATTTTCTCCAGGGAAGGAACAGTTGTTTCATCTCTTTGATCTGGGATGGCCTTGCACACGCATTTGTTGTTGTTCAGATGAAGTGGAGGGAAACCTTCAAGTCTGTCTCTGGGTTGAATGTCAATAAGAGAAGCTTTAACCTGGAAGGCTTTTTTTCTTAGACATTGTAAAACTCTTTATCCAGGGTAGCAAAATAGGCTCTCTCTGTTTGCAGGAGGTCTCACTAGCAGTTAAAGTGCAATGCTTCTCACTTTGCTTTTCTTTTCCAATAGGTGACTTGCTTCCAGTTATGTGTGAGAGAGCAGGATTTCCACAAGAAACTAACCTTATCCTCTATGAGGTTTGGATTGATATTACTTTTTGTAACATTCTTGTCTTTTACTTGGTCTAACTAGAGAAAAAGAAGCTTTGTGGATTAAAAAAGGGTTGCGCATAACGATGGTAATTTATAAATCATGAGCATTCTGTAACCTGTAGCTTCAAAGTCCACAGTGTTGCAAGAGAATAGCAGCAGATAGTTAACTTCAAAACAGATTTAAATTCAAGCAGCTACAAGTATGAGGCTTTAAAAATATCTACATGAAGTCGTACCTGAGCAGCTTTGCTGTGCTAATTTCTGTGCTTATCCTCCGAGTTGCTGTTTTAGAGTTGCTACTGCTGCTAACGTTATTGGCCATTGTATTTTCAGTGCCCCTTAGGCAGCAGAGTTGAGAAAATGCTGCACCTTCTCCCGTCCTTCCCAAAGTTAAAGACAGCAAACAAAGTCCTTTAGTCTGCTAACGTGTTTCTGCCTGGATACAGAAATAGTAACTCTCTGTAAGTGCTGTATTTATTGAGTGCTGAAGATGCAGAGCTTGCCAAGGCAGAGTCCTTGCTATAGTAAGAACAAGGAACTGATCTTTTTATTGCGATTTTTGTTAGCAGTCATGCTGCTCTGCCTGGGTGTTGAGGGGAGCAAGCACACTCCCATCCTAAGCAGCAGAACTCTCAGGTACTCCTCCTCTGTTCACATCAGGGTCACGGTTTGATTCCAGTTTGTTCAAACAGGTGCTTTTATCCCAAGAGGTCAACCTGCAGGTATTAATATGTAATACACATATAGATATTCTATAATATATGCATTTTTAATATGCCTTTTTAAAAAAAAAAGTGAATTGCTGTAGAAAAGTTCTGCACTATTAAAAATTCTAAGTGAGCATAATCAGTGTTCTCCAAGCTTCCTGGAAGCTGCAGTGGTAGAAAATTAATCTCTGAATATTGGAAAATCTTTGGTGCTAAGGAGACAATGCTGAATGGTAAAATACTTTTAAAAAAGACAAATTGAGTGAGATTTCGAAAGTAAAAGTGAGCAGCCAGCTTTAGCAATAGCAATTAGGTGTATCCGGACCTTAGCTAGAATTACATCCAATTCGCACATATTTATCCATTTGTTTCAGTTGAAAATAAGATACAAATTACTTTATCTGATGATTTCTTTATCATGAGCATTTATTTTTGTCTTCTGTTTATTCTGTGATTAACAATTTTTCTTCTTTGTTGCAGGAAGTTAAACCCAATTTAACAGAAAGGATTCAAGACTATGATGTATCTCTTGATAAAGCTCTTGATGAACTCATGGATGGCGACATCATAGTGTTTCAGAAGTATGTATTTTAAGGGGCCAGCTTACTGCAGGGAAATCACCTGTTCACTTTGAAATCAGACCTTTCTTTAACTAACTGAAGCATTTTTAACAAGAGCAAAGTATTATTTTTCAACAGTAGATGAGTTCTCAACAGTTCTTGTTTGTTTATTCAGAGGGGGAATGAAGAAAATATTTGTAGTGTTTTAGTTATGACGTGCCTCATTATTTAATGAAAAGAAGGTTTCATCCTAGTTTAGAAAACTCATCACCTAAAATAGGTCTTAATATTACCAAGGAGTGTGGTTCTGCAACCCGTCTGAGCTCTGCAGCTTTTTACTTTGAGCCGCTGTAACTCAGACCCTGAGGAGCCTACCAGCAATTCAGATCTCGGGCTCAGTACCATGGCTACTGTGTTGGGCTCTTGGCCTGGAGCTCCTGTCAGCCTACAACTAAACTAAACTGCTTTCCTTTTTTCCTTTTACTCGTGCTCACAATTAAGTTCCTTATTTGTCTCCGGTGATGAGATGCTCCCAGTTTGCCTGAGCATCTGTGACTCATAGGTGTACTGGTGCTTCAACTGGAGTTTTCTCCAAGGCAAAAGGAGAACTCCTTCATCCTGTATCCATTAAAGGGATCTTTTGTAAGATTGTCAGGGCTGTAAATCAGCATTTCTATGCTCTCACTCCCGATGGTCACACCCAACTGTGTTGCTCTGTTTCTCTCCATGGGCTGACAGTGGGTGGAAGCCAGCTAGTCTATCTTCAGCACTCTTACCCCAGATTATGTGAGATGAATGTATTTCTCATGTCATGCCTTGGAACTCGCATTCCCTGTTGACCCAGTTGGTGTTATGCACCTTTTGGCGGGCTGCTGACTCCTGGGTAAGTGCACAGCTTGTACCCTGGTGCTATTTCTCCACTGAGAAGATAGGGCTACTGGTCAGTAGTGACCCAAACCAGTGCCAGCTGTTCTGCTTCTGTGCATCAAGGAGTGCTGTTGTACATCTGGCATTTGTACAGAGCAGTTAATAGAGGAGGATGTGGAAAGCTGTAGCAGCGTTACTGCAGACACGGAGTAATGTGCCAGGGTGGGAGGGAGGGACGATTGCTGCTGGAATGCTGCTGTGAAACACCTGAATTCACTATTGCCAGATGAGCCAGCACAGCACGCAGTGTGTTTGCCCTTGCACCGCACAGAAATCCTCAGGGGTGTGGGTCACTACTGACTGTATTAGTTCTACCATGTACAAGTAGTGGCTCTTTGAAAAGGTTTCTAAACTTTGTTTCTGTTTCTCTCAACTGTTGCTGATTTACTGTAGAACATGTTTTTAAAAGCCCTAACTGCTTCTATGTGTAACAACGCGATATGTAGTGGTGTTATCATTTGTTTGCTTTCGCAGGGATGACCCAGAAAATGATAACAGTGAGCTCCCGACAGCGAAGGAGTACTTCCGAGACCTCTATCATCGTGTGGATGTCATTTTCTGCGATAAAACCATCCCCAACGACCCAGGCTTTGTTGTTACTTTATCCAATAGGATGAATTACTTTCAGGCATGTGCCCTGTTTGTTTCTTTGCTTTTCTTTCCTTGTTCTGAAAGAACTTCTGCTGTAGTTCACAAGGGCATTATACAAACTCCTAGAAAGAGTAAATCTGTTCTTGTACAGCTTTTGCATTGTGGTAATGAAAAATTTAAGGAATCCACTAATGCTTGTGAGAAAATACTCTAAAACCTCCTGGCTTTGTTAATAACAGAGTTATTTGAAAACAGCTTGCCTTTTTGATACATCGTTCTGCTCTGTCAGGGAAATGATATTCTAATGAAATTGCCCATTTGCTTTCTAAGTGAAATGTGAAACTCGCTCAGCTTATTTAGCTGTTACAAGGAAAATACCTTGGCCATCTAGTGATACCTGTTTTCTGCTTGTAATATCACCAGCAGTATTCATTTTGTAGGCCATACTGTATGGCTGTTCAGTGCTCAGGAGCACTGACAGATCACGCCTGTTGCGGGTCTGATCTATTAAGACTCTGAGTAGATTTGGCTCCCTACAGTTCTCTTGTTTTTGTCAGTGTCAAGAGGAGCACTTGAAACCAGTTTATTTTCTGTCACCAAAGGCAGGAACTTTGAGCACCTGAATACACAGGGGATGACTTTTGCTATCCTGCTCTCATCGTCTGCTTTTTAGCAGCTTACTTTCTCTTGCTTCATTTTTACTTGAAGTGTAAGTTCTTTATAGGGTTGCTTTAGTTTTTTTCTTTTTTTGGTAAGGGAAAAGTAGAGAATCACCATGCTTTTTGTGGAGTTAGTGACATGAAATACACTGATGGGAACAGTGTGGCGACATTGCCCAGCAAGCTAACTTCTGTTGCTCTTTAATTCACTCCTAGGGAATTTCCAAAGAGCAACTCTTACTTATTTCCCCAGTAATACTATAATTTTAAAAAGCAGCGACAAAAACAAACACACACAAAGGAGCCGTAGAGCTGCTGTTGTGGATTTTGTGGCCTTTTGGTGACAGTGATTTATGGTAACAAGCCAGACAATTTCCTCTTTTTTTTTTTTTCTAGTATATCTCATTCTGTGTCAACTGTTCAGAAGCTAAAGATAGGAGTTTATTTTGCCTTGGGGAAGTAGACAGGGGTCTCTCGGAATTTCGGTAGCATAATGTTCTTGACATGTAATGAATGACTGTGTGATGGTAGAGCAATGATTAACTGTCTGAGATAACTCAAAACTTACAAAAAAATTTATTTGCAGGTTGCAAAGACAGTTGCGCAAAGACTTAATACGGATCCAATGCTATTACAGTTTTTCAAGTCCCAAGGGTAAGACAAACTTCCTTAGCGATCTGTGTCTAAACTATTCTTTAAAATACTTAGCCCAAATTTAGATAGGTAGCAGTTACTGTGTAGCTTCTCCCAGGTTATTAACTAATTCTTTACCAGTACAGTGTCAGCATTCTGGCACACTCCGCAAGTTGCATAGACAGTTTTAAATATTGCACTGTCTGGCTCTAGAGCCTCAGAAAAATCACTCATTTTAGAGTTGCAGTAAGTATCATTGAAAATAGCCGCATTTTAAAGAATCCTTGTTTGAATTTCTAAAGTCATTAATTACTTCAAAGCCTTACTGTATGGGACAGATGATTGAGCTAATGCAAGTGCTGTTTCAGCGAATGCAGATTTCCAGAATGGAGGAGTGCAGAAAGAAGTGCACATAAAATCAGAGGTTTTGATGATTTTACTGATTTAACTGCAGGAGTTACTTCGCTGATTTTCCCCTTCCTCCCCCAAAAATCTGCACACGTGGTTTTAAGATGATGACAATGATCTAACAAAGGACCTTTCTGGTTAAAATGGTGTTCACTGGCACAGCTGTGTAAAACCGGCATTGAATCTGTGTGAAGCTGTAGCAGAAACCAGCGTATCAGTAGTTAGATGTACACGCTGCAGGAGTAATGCACACACAAAAATGACATAACCTTTCTGTATTCAGGTAAATGGAGATTGCTTGCTCTTTATTAACCTGTAGACATCTCCCTTCATCTCAGTGAGACTGTGGTAATTTGAGTAGCTCTTCTGAGTTGGCAGTGCCCTGGTCACTCTGGAATTTGCTGTGTCATGTGGCTCCACAAGTTAACCCTTCACAGCCTAAAGTACATGCTGCTAGCCTGCAGGTTCAGAGCAGCGCAGGTCTGCTGCCGTACAGGTTAAAGGGAGCTTGTTAACATCCAGGAGAGTTAACAGGCACAGCGAATGGTACTGCTCTTCCCGTGTGCTCTCCATTTGTTAAAGATCACTGAAGCACTGAACATTACGCTGCTGAGGCTGTCCTAGCAAATGTGAAACTGAAGCCAGGAATGAAAGTGTACATGGTGCTTCAATTTACTGAGCAGTGATGGATTGTTAAGGGAGATTTATGTTTTTCTTTCTGCTTCTGTAGTTACAGGGATGGCCCTGGTAATCCTCTTAGACATAATTATGAAGGTACTTTAAGAGATCTTCTGCAGTTCTTCAAGCCTAGGCAACCTAAAAAACTTTACTATCAACAGGTAAGAGTCTTTAGTTTTTATTGGTGCAAATTAAAAAAAATAATTCTGCCCTATACGAAGCATGCCTAAAGTGTATTTCTTTTCTTCCTTAAGCTCAAAATGAAAATAACTGATTTTGAAAACAGAAGAAGTTTTAAATGCATATGGCTAAACAGCCAGTTTAGGGAAGAGGTGAGTGAGGCTGGCTCTTACACACACTTGCTTTCATTTCTGTGTCAAAGCTGGTATGGCTGTGATTATGGTTCACACGCTCCATTGTCCCTGAATAAAAAAAATCAGAACAAACATATCTTAAAAAATCGAGCAAACAACAACAAAAAATCCACCCCAAACTACCAAAACCACATAAAAAAATAATTTTAAAAAGTTCCGCCATTTCTGAAAGAAAGTTTTGGCGGTAACATAGGTGTTCACTTTAGTAATTTTTATCTTTTTAAAGATGAATTCTTGATGAGAGTCTAATGTATCCTGTGCTTTAATAGAGTTGTTTACATTTTCAGATTTTCTAACAATTTTTCTGTTTAAATTCTATAGGAAATAACAGTATATCCAGATAAGCATGGGTGTGTGCGGGACCTGTTAGAAGAATGTAAAAAAGTTGTAGAACTCTCTGAAAAAGGTTCAGGGAAATTACGGTAAAATTTTTTTAATTTCTTTTCTGTGATCATGTGGATCTTGTGCAGAAAAGTTTCCCTAGAATATAAAATACTGTGGAAACGCTTATTATCAAATGAAGCCTGATACTCTTGTTAAAAAGCTTCCAGATTCACATTAAGAGAGTTCTTATTAACTATGAGTATAAACTTTATATATTAATTAATTTTGTATTTAATAAAGTTTGATCCTTGAGATCTTGAGAAGCATAAGCTTCATCAACTGCATTTGTTAACTAACAATTTAGTAATTGCTTTTCATGCTGTATGCTTCTTGGGAGTTAAAAGTGAGGTCATTTAAAGAGAGTTTAAAAAATAATCTAAAACGCGAACCTTTGTCTTGTAATTGCACATACTGGCTTTTTGTGACAGGAACCAGAAGTAATTTAACCTCTTGTAACTTTACAGCTCAATTTTTATTTAAGACTGAACTTAAACTTGGACAAATACAGTAGTAGCATCTGTTTACATCATGTTTACACTTAATTCTTCTCAAGGTTTGAGAAAGAAATGTTGCATTTCTTATTTTAAAAAATAATTTAAAAAATAATGATTTTCCTGTTTGTTTTTAAGGCTGCTAGAAATTGTAAGTTACAAAATAATTGGTGTCCATCAGGAAGATGAGCTGTTAGAGTGTTTGTCACCTGCAACAAGTCGAACGTTTCGAATAGAGGTGAATATTACTTTCTTTAAGAAACTTTAAAACTTGACTTTGCGAGAAGAAGCTCTCTCAAGTGGTAATTCTCTCTCTCTGTTTGGTTTCCAATTTTCAAATACCATGCTACTTGCAGCATGACTACATGATAATATATTTTTTGAGAAAATTATTCCAAAATTTTTACTGTGTTGTATCTGCTTCCCTATAATTACTTCATTCTTTAATTTTTATCTATGTTTATTATAACAATATGTGAAGACTTGGCAAGGGCTTGTCCGTGGGACATGTGCTGCCTTAGCAGTAATTCCAAGGTTTGTTTGCGGACTCATAATATAAATGTTTATGCTTAGGGCTCACTTTCATACTCTAAACTTAAGTATTCCAGAAAACTTCATTTACTTTCCTGTTAAGTTTGAGCTCCTTGAGCCAAATTTTGGTACTTGGCATGTCATTTTTCTTCACATGTCATCATACAAATCTCTTAACTTGCCTCAAAGGTTTTTTTTAAACTTAAATTTAAAAGAAGTTTCCAGTGTAAACTGTACTGAGGAGACAAGAGGTCTGTGATAGTGCTATCAGCTACCACTACAGCTGCTAGAAAATGTCACG
>NW_010391527.1:9177-9821 GCF_000710305.1 Buceros rhinoceros silvestris | reverse complement strand
CGTGCCAGGGATGAGTGACTCTTGTGGACGGTCTGCCAAACAGCACGGTGGTTCTAATTCTTTATAAATAGACGTGTTCTACATCAGTAACAGGACATCAGTTGTGCTTTCAGTTACTTAAGTTAGTTTGTGGGGAAGTTTTAGCTGATTGCAGTCATAATTTTCTGTCTTGATCTAGGAAGTTCCTCTGGACCAGGTAGATATAGATAAAGAAAACGAGATGCTCATCACGGTGGCACATTTCCACAAAGAGGTTTTTGGGACATTTGGAATTCCATTCTTGCTGAGGATACACCAGGTACAGTGTACCTCTCCCTCTTCTCCCCAGGGGACTATGTGGATTATGTTTTCTTAAAGTACTGCCGAAGAAATGGATTAGCATGAAAACATTGCTCCTGTGAAAAACATGTGCCTTTAGGGTTAAATCCTTTACCATCTCAGTTCTCTTTTGCATACATGGATTGTTTAGTTCCCGTGAGCCTGTGCGATATCTGAAGTAGGCATTCCGCATCAGCCACGGACTTGACGTGCTGTCAAAGCAATACCGCCCTCTCCCCAGTCCCCTGCAGACCCCAGCAAACCTAGAATCCCATTTCTCATACCACTGCAGCCCTTGTGGGGCAGACGTTGTGGGCAGCAGTGGC
>NW_010391527.1:2778-9054 GCF_000710305.1 Buceros rhinoceros silvestris | reverse complement strand
GCGCCCTCGCTTCTTACCGAGGCACGGGATTCTCAAAGGGGAGTTGGCTTTCTCCAGCGTTTTCTACGATGACTGTGCGTTTCATAACTTCTGTAATTTGATGTGCTTTATCTTCTACAGCTGGCAGTTAAGACAAGAGTAAAAGATACTTTTGAGAGCTTAATTTAAATGCCTAAGTTTTTATGTGGTGCTGCTTCAGCTGAATGTCCCACTGATTCTTTTAACATCAAAGTGTATTTCCGGGGGCAGTTAGCAATTTGCTTCTAAACTTGTTCATGTACATTAGTTCGTATAAAAATTACCTACTTTTCTAAAAGTTTTGGAATGAGAAATACATCCACATCTCTGCATCCTGTAGAACGTTACTGTATTTCCATATTTTTGATCACTGTAAAGTAACACCTGTGTGGTCATTTCTGGTGGAAACTGTTTGCACTGCATTTCCCTGTCTGTGGCAGCTCATGAATATTGTTGATTTTTAAGTTGATAGTGTACGTTTCTTTTTGGGGCAGTTTAGATATACAGCATGCACAAACGTACTACAAAAAGTTAACTGATTGACAGGGACCATCGCTGGTGGGGAGGTTTTAAAAATAATGTGCCTAGAAAGGTTATATACGTTTTTTCTTCCAAATTCCTATTTTACTGCTGATTTTCTAACTTTGTTTCTTAACTTAACCTGACTTGCACATATCACTAGCGGTACCTGGTCCATTCTGCATTGTAATGAATCATCAAAACTTAAAGTTGTTGAATTTATAGCAAGTTGTACATTGTTATTCCACGTAGCAGATGACGTTGACACTTGTGTGATTCTGTAGTAACTGAGAGTTAAGGCAATGTATTACAGTGAAGCTTGAAGCAGGAAATACTAACAGCATTTATTTTTTTCCTAGTTTTTTTAATATTAAAAACCTTGTTGTAATTATTAGGGTGAACACTTCAGAGAGGTTATGAAACGGATCCAGACAATGCTGGACATACAGGAAAAAGAATTTGAAAAGGTAATGGCAAGTTGGGAGAGTTTTTAATCGCTGACTGTAGACCCTAAATGAGTTTATTTTAAGATGTTGGAACAACACAGATTGGGATAAGTGTAGATTTTGATCAACAGTTCTGGACTGAAATAATGCTTTTTCTGAGAATAATTAGGTAGAATGTGTGGGAGTAGTATTTGTGTCCTGCATTGAAAGATATACTCAGCAAAACATTAAAGTAACCTAGGAAAGTTTAGATGGTGCAGGACGTCTAGAGCCACCCACTTCAGGTTCCTGCTCGGGGCAGAACTAGCTTAAAGTTGTCAGGTTGCTCAGGGTCTTCCCTAGTTGCAATGTGAAACCTCTCAAGGATGGGAGTTCTACCACATTCTGGACACTGTGTATTAAAGGGTTTTGTTACACGTAATCAGAATTTTTCAGTTTGCAACTTGTGATGGGTGCTGCTTGCTGCGCAGCTCTTCGAGAAGAGTCTGCTCGCTGTGTAACGCCTTCAGCCGGTGGAAGACTAGGTGTCCGGGTGAGCCCCCGCACTGTCTTACTGGACCGTTGCTGGTCTGGCTGCAGTTTGTTGCCATCTCTTTTTTCCCTGGAGGGGAAAACCTGGACACAGTACTCCAGATGCAGGTGCACGATTTCCTGAGCGTGCATTTTATCCATTATCCATTGACAAGGATTTTAAACAGGATTGGCCTGTATTAACCCCTGAAGAGTACTACTTACCACCAGCTGTGGGTTAGACTATGAAATTAAACTGGAAGGCTTTATTTTAATGCAGTATCTTACCAGTTGTTGGGTTTTTTTCTCTTTTGTAGTTTAAATTTGCTATTGTAATGATGGGCCGACACCAATATCTCAATGAAGATGAGTATGAAGTGAACTTGAAAGATTTTGAGCCCCAACCTGGTGAGTTGTTACACAACCTTGAGTATTCTTTTGACCTGCTGAAGTTGCTCTTTCAGTTATTATAATGTGATTATACTTAACTTGGAATACAGAAAGAGTTTGTTCTTTGTATATGAAATACATTGTATGTAGTAACTAAGCAAGTATTTATATACACTTCTGTGCACACTTAACAGTGTTAAGAGGACATGGTAGTCTGAGAAGATGTATTGTATAGGCATATAAGTAACTAAATTGTCTGTTTCCTCATAAGTTAAATGTTGGCATTTGAGTGACCAAATGGGTCAAATATCAGTATAACATCCTTTACAGAAGAGAGTCGTAACACCAGTTGCACCTTATCGGTATTGTCCATCTGCTCCTTTGTACGTTTGATTCTCACATTATTATTGGAGTATGTGCGCAGGTTGTTCCTAAAAGGTTCATTCTCCTAAGAGTCTTACTTTAAGTGTGCTGCAAAGAGGTGTTTGAAATCACACGTTCATTGGAGATACTTCTTGTTTGTTCTCGATCTTCAATGAATCTGAAGACTCTAAGAAGAATATTACATATGTGAATAGGATGCTGTTTAGATTTTATTTTATTAGGAGATCATTCACTGACTTGTAAGTGCAGCTCAGTTATGAATTTGTCTGTGGAATGTCCACCATCTTGTTTACTTGACTGATACTTAAAGTTCTGTTCTCTGAAGAATTTTAACATAGAAACCAGCTTAATCCTTCACAAGTTCCACCACAGTCATCTTTTGAGAGTTCCACTTGGAAATGGCACCTCTGAATCTGCAGTCAGGTCTCTGTTGAAAGCCTTGAACTCATCAGGTTTCTTTTTTAGCTGAGTGTTCCTTTTCATTAGCTGCTTCTCTGGTAGAAACAAGATTGAGGACAACTTGCCCTCTGCACTTCTATTTCTCTGACAATTATGAGCTCTCATTTTTGTTGGCAGGTTGTGCTAGGGCCAAACTTCCTCTGATTTTTTTTTTTTGGTTTTTTTTGTTTTCCAAGCTGAATTTATATAGCAGTTGTAAAGAAATCCTGTAACTGTCCATTTATTTCAAAACCTGCAGAGTTAGACCTATACTGTGACTGAGTACTTAGCAGGAACCTAGCAAAAAGTCCTCTCGTGATACAGTACGCAGCCAGGCTTATGACTTGCCAAACCTTCGAATGCCTGCATCTGCACCACTCCTCCGTGAGCAGAGAAACGTGCCACTGCAGGCACCTCTCTCTCTGCACTAGCTGTGAGGGGTCTCTGGATGACGAACTCAAGAGATGGATATTTCACCACGGACAGATAAACTCTCTCGTGGGCTCAGAGCAGGCAGAGTCCTGATTTTTGTGCTGTGAGTCATCTTTCTGAGGGCAGGAAGGGGAATGCAGTAGACTGAGACGAAGATGGACTGTCATACTTTCTGAGCAAAGCAGAGCCGGTATTGCCAAAACAGTGCGAAAGGCTAACCGGGTAACTAGGTCACAGCTAGGAACACAGCAGACACTCCTACTGTCTGTAGGAGCTGTAAGGAGTGTGAAATTAAAGAGGTTCCATCTGAACTTGCCCCTTGGCTATAATACATTTTGGTAGAATTCTTCCCCCCTTGCCCTGCTGAAATTCTCCTTTGGGGTGATAATATGACTCTTAATGCCTTCTTACTTAAGTCCTATTTCATGGTGTGGGGCTTGCGTGTCTCTACAAACACAAATTTTAACACGTGCTGGACTGATGGAACCAAAGCTTTGGCATTCTCCAGTTTGATTGATGTAGCGGACGTCAGTAGTGTCCCCCTGCTTTTACAAAGAGACCTTCTAGCAGTGATGGTGCTGGCGCCAGCTCCTTTCTTTAGAAGACGTTGAGGTGATTGCAGCCAGTTCTTGTTTATGCTTGATGTTGACCATTATGTCAAACAAAAAGACAAATAATTTTGAAGTAAAAATACCCAAAAATGCAGATGCAGGCAACCAGAAAGGTCAAGTGTTTTCTGCTGTAGTGATTGCAGTTGATAGCTTTGGATGTAGGAGTGTGCTTTTCTTGCTGGGGGGCTATTTAGTATCTGTCCTTACCATTTCACTTCAAAGAACATTTGATGCTCTGCATTGAGGACATGTTAAAAGGTAAGTTCTCCCACTTGCAAGAAGTATGTGGACTGCAGTTTTTAATGAAAACTAGCGGTGGATAAAACCATATTGGGTTGAACAAGCAAAAGAATCTGTATGTTTTCTTTACAATGTAAATACGACTGAATTTTTTTCCTCAGAAAATAAAGAGGAGGTCAGTTGTGTGATTTCTTAAGTAACCAATTGCTTGCACTTTTCATGAATTTAACAAATATTCCCACTTAAACCAGGTGATAAAAATAATTTAATACAGCTGAGAAAACTTACAACATGCAAATGCTGTGGGTTGTTGTACTCAGATGAGAGGTACCTTCCTGTTTCAAACAGGCTCAGCACTTCGGTGAAGGCCGCTACTTTCATGTGCCGGTGGCCAAAAATTATAACCGTAGATTTCTTGCTGTAGCCCACACTTCACTGCTGTAAACTCCTGTAAGTGCCTGAAGTGGAAGAAAACCATCTACCCGATCCAGAAAGAGCTGGGAAAAGCATTGTTGGAAGGCGAGTAGCGGTCAGGAAAGCCGTCCAGTTGGCTGTGGACTGACTGCAGGACTGTTCCACAGTCCTGGTCCGTACCAAACTGTGAGCAGGGCACGCAGGAGCTGGTTGTGTAAAGGAAAATTTCCAGTTTAGTCTTAGAACTTCATTTATTTTTTTCTCTCTTTTCTTTTCCAGGCAACATGTCTCATCCAAGGCCATGGCTAGGGCTTGACCATTTCAATAAAGCCCCAAAGAGAAGTCGCTACACTTACCTTGAAAAAGCTATTAAAATCCATAACTGACTTACTTAACCAGATTGTCAAGGCAAGGGACAAAAATAAGTGTGTGTGTGCACCTTTTTAACAACTGTAGAACTTTGGTACACGTGCACTATATCTGAAGTCTTCAGCAAGAGGATTTGCTGCTGATGTTAATTTTATTTTGTTGAGGCTGTTCAGTTTGGCTTCTCTGTATCTATTGACTGCCCTTTTTGAGCAAAATGAAGGTGTTTTTATAAAGCTTGGATGCCAATGAGAGTTATTTTATGGTAAACGTAATGCAAGGCAATTGTCAGCATAATGAGGGAAGAGTTTAGTAGAACAGTTGACATTGGCAAAATATTTGTCTGTAGTACGTTTATAGATGGCATAAGCTGGCTGGCTGCCCTTCCCGGGGTGGTGTTCACCATCACTGCAGCTAGTAAGTCTTATGTTTAGACTCACATCAGATTTATTTCCTTCAGTTATACTTTAAATGACATTTTTGTGCATTTGTAAATGCAAAAAAACTCACATCATCAATAAATAGCAATCTCTACTTCATTGTGTACATTGTTGGCACTTATTCGGGATTTTTGTCTCCTCCTGCATAGAATCTTTTTTAATAATCTAGTTTTCGTTTAATTTAGTCACTACTCTGCATCCCATTTTGCCAAGTGGATGCCCTGAGTCCTAAAAAGAGATACCTGGGTCTTTTTATGAAATTTTCAGCCATTGATAAATACCGTTGTGATTTATTATGCCATCTTCTGGCAAATAGAATGACACTCAAAAGTTGGCAAAAGCAAGTGAAAAGATTATAAGTATCATTAATTTAGTTAACATGGGAAGAGATGGGGAAAACACAGGAAATAGCCTTTTAGCACAGAGGGCATGCTCACTAGAGTTTAGTAAGCTGTTGACTTTGTATAAAAAAGGAGGGGGAAAAAAAAGAAAAAAGAGAAAAAAGAAAAAATGAAATTGTATATTTAATGAATGAACATGTACAATTTAACACTTGGAGGTTAATTCTGTTGGGTGAGTCTGCAAGTGAATTTCACTGATGTTGATATTCATTGTGTGTAGTTTTATTTCAGTCCCCAGACTGCTTCCTTTTCTTTTGGAGCTAATGCCAGCCGCGTGTCTAGTTTTGAGTGCAGTAAAGATAGAATCAGCAATTCACACTTAATTTTACATTCTTTTCCAGTATTTTATTTTGTTTCTGTAGCCGCAGTGTACAACAACTCTTCCTGTATATTGCCTTTTTTTGCTGGAAAATGTTGTATGTTGAATAAAATTTTCTATAAAATTTTTCTTCGGTGAGTGATGACATGGACATTGAAGAAGACTTCTGTTCTCCATGGAAGCAGGTTTTTGGGAAATGTTTTAATTTGTGAGGTTTTTCTAAAGGTGTGGGGTTTTTCTGAAGTGTTGACAACTGGATAACCCTCGTATTGGTTATTTTGGGAAAACTTGGGGGGTTTTCTGTTCTTATTGTTTTGGGGTTTGGAGGGTTTTTTTGGTTTTGTGGTG
>NW_010391527.1:0-2727 GCF_000710305.1 Buceros rhinoceros silvestris | reverse complement strand
GGAAAACTTGGGGGGTTTTCTTTTTTTATTGTTTTTGGGTTTGGGGGGTTTTTTTGGTTTTGTGGTTTTTTTTTTTTTTTTTTTTTTTTTTACCTCCTGACTAGTCATGTTTGAGCTTAACAAATAAAAGGTTTTCCAGGAAGGAGCCATGTACAAATAGGACAAATGGAAAAATTATTTTAATTGTTTGTTTGTAAAGCTTGTAGTAGAGTCTTTGTGGTAGACTTGACTCTGCCTGCCTGTACAAAACTCTGTGGTCTGGGTTCTCAAGTCTCATGCTGAAGTGGTGTAGAGTCAAATCGGGAGTCTCTAAAGGTAAGCTCTCTCACTAGAGTAATAGATTCCCACTGTGCCGTGTTCCCTGGATTCATAACCAACAGAAAGTGCTTCGAGGCTGCTCTTCCGCAGAGCTGTCAATAAACACTTGGTAGGCGTTGGCTACGTGTGATGGCATTTGTACCTCTGGTCAGAGATGGATCCTGGTGCTTCCTGGGAACACCAGCAAGGATGTTAAAATTAGATTTTGAGATATATTTCATTCTTTTAGCTTTAAAATTAATTAATCACTCAAGTTCTAGGTATGTTTGGATTTTGTTTTCACTAATTTATATCTTGCAGGACTTTTAACTGTCTCTTACTTCCAATCAAGGCAAACTAGTTGCTTACTTTTTTTTTTTTTTTTGCTCGTCTGAGGGCACAGGTTACAGGTAGAAGGAAGTGGTTAAAGGGCGTGCCTTAACTGGACAGATCTGCATCGAACCGGTGAGAGTCACGCCACCATGCAAGGGGTGGTTTTACTAGCGCTTGGACTGTCTCCCCAGGCTTTCTGAAAGTGTCAGGGTTTGTGTTCCCAGTGTTCCTGTAAAATCACAGCTCTGGTCAGCAGTAGGAGGCCCTCATTATATTCTGTGACTCTGATGTTGTGGGTGGTGGACTGGTATAAAATGGGGCTTGTATCTGAAAGTCACTAGGTTTTCACATTAATTTATGGGATGTTGGCAGCTTTTAGGGAGTATCTTAAGAAATCCCAATACTTCCTATTTGAGAAGAGAGTATCACTAATGACGTGAATTTTGGGTGTCTTTTGATTTTTAGGTGACTGGTTTTTCCGTGCTATTCCCCCACTCGTTTTGAAGAGCCGATACATTAAGGCATTGCATAGGCAGTTTTCAATAATAGAAGTTTTTTATAAAAAAAATTGAGGTTTTTTTCAGTACAAGTAACTTGTTGTTCAAATGAGGAAACACACACCTAGAAAGACAAGAGGAAGACAAGAGGTTTTTTCCGGTGCAGTATTTAGTTCCTTCTAAAACATTTACAAGAATGCAGTTCTCAAAATTGCCGTGTTTTCCACTGCTTACTCAGATTTTGGTGTTAATCTGGATAATAGACAGTGAATGCATTGAATCAGGCTAATGATATACTGTAAGTGGTAAGCAATAAGGATGTAATTTCATGGTACAGAGCATCAGAGCAACACGATGTTAACGGCCCTTCTGAGCTCTCCCTCTGGAAGTAGCAAGCGTTGTTCCTGTAGATTTGCATAGTGCCTTTGATCCTGAAGGAGCCCAAAGCAGTCTGTGGCATCTGAGCAGATCACACCAGTGACACAGCTGCTGACTAGAGAGTGACAGCCAGCAAAGCCCTCTTTACACATGAAGGCTTGCTTAGCCACACCAGGACAGAGCCGTGCTGCCGCAAGACACGTCGGGGGGATCGGGCCGATGTCGTGCCGCAGGACCTGCAGAGCGTGCAGTGCCTCCCGCGTCCTGGATCTACCTCAGCTGCTGCCCCTCCGGAGCCGGCACACCAGCCTCCTGCCCCGCAGAGCTTGGACCAGCCTGTCCGGTGGGCTCTGCAGCGGATGCAGGCGTCAGTGCCCAGGTCTCAGCTTCAGCGTGGTTTTGCTATTTAATATCCTTTGTGAGAAATCGTGTTCTGTAGGAACTGTATATATTGTAAATAAAATAGACCAGGACGAACACTGGATTGGTGTCTTGGCCCTTCATTTCGGAAAAGAGGGGGAGTGAAAGCGAAGGGGTCACTCACAAGTCAGGATGATTTTGGTTAGACCAAAGAGATAAATCCTGCACAGTTCAGCCCAGTTGTGTGTCTGGAGCGACACCCATAGCGTAGGGAGAGCTGGCCAGAAGGTAAATGCCGACTTCTGTGGCAATTTCCAAATTTTGAACCCTAAACCAGCCTTTGGATATTGAGGTGGAGAGTGTCGCTGTTTGGTGTGAGAGCGTTGTGGTGTCGTCATCTGGCTTTTAAACCAGCCTGGTCTTTAGGGCCAGAAAAAGGGGGAAATGTGTGATATGCCCAAATCTGGCTTCCAGTGTGTGCCCAGTTCAATTTCTGTCCCAGGTGATGCTGAAGCTCTGTGTACCAAACATGTCAGGAAAGTGAATTTGCTAACCACCACGCCGTAGCTGGAAGCCTTTCTTTTTTTATTAAATACTGTGTGAGCCATTGTGCCTCCAAATACTGGTGTAAAAATGTTCTGACTGCTTCTGTTAAATGCCTCCTGTGCATCTTAAATCAAGTATGTGATTGTTGTGTATATATTCACATGGATTTGGTTTTTGCGCTTTTTCTCCTGAAGTTTAGCAGCTTGATGCATTATTTACCACTGCTTAACAGCAAAGCTTGGTGTTTCACAGAAATATTTTAAAATGGAGAAAAATCTGAACATTTTAAAAGACGTGTGAAATGGTACCCCCTCCC
>NW_010391526.1:0-386 GCF_000710305.1 Buceros rhinoceros silvestris | reverse complement strand
GGGACAATGGAAGAGAACGAGAGAGATGGGCAGAGAGTGAGATTGGTGGAGATGTAGAGAGAGAGGAAGAGACAGAAAGGGGAGTAGAGAGAGAGAGTGGGGGAGAAGGAGACAGTGAAAGAGAGGAAGAGTTTGAGGGAGAGGGACAATGGAAGAGAACGAGAGAGATGGGCAGAGAGTGAGATTGGTGGAGATGTAGAGAGAGAGGAAGAGACAGAAAGGGGAGTAGAGAGAGAGAGTGGGGGAGAAGGAGACAGTGAAAGAGAGGAAGAGTTTGAGGGAGAGGAAGAGATTATAAACAATGTAGACTTTGAGGGAGAGGGAGAAAGGGGAGGAGAGAGAGAGTGGAGTAGAGGGAGAGGGAAGGGCAGAGAGAGAGAGGGGGA
>NW_010391525.1:0-12809 GCF_000710305.1 Buceros rhinoceros silvestris | reverse complement strand
GGTGGGGCGGGGGTTTCCCTGCGGCCCCTGGGAAGGGTGGAAGGTGAAGAGTGTGAGGAGGAAGGAGAGGCAGAGAGGAGCTGTTAAGACTGACTGCAGTTCCCCATTGCCCATGCCCCTGCGCTGCTTAGAGCAGGGTTAGAGGACTTGGGAATGAAGAAGTCAAGGCTGAATTTGGAAAAAAAGGAAAAGAAGGGAGAGCCTTTATTTTTGGGGTTTTAATCCTCACTACTTAAACATATTTTAAGTAGCAATAAATTAATTTTTCCCAAGTCAAGACTATTTTGTCCATGATGGTTATCAATAAGTGATGTCCCCGTCTTTGTATCAACCCACAAACTTTTTTATTTTATTTTCTCCCCTGTCCTGTCAAGGAGGGAGAGGGACAGATTGGCTGGGTGGGGTCTGTAGCCAGCCAAGGTCAACCCACCAAAAGGAAATACATTTATAAATTTATGATGCACAGCAATGGAATATGAACTTTATCTTGTTTTACAAACAGAATCGTCCCCTAACATGTCTCAGGTCAAGATAAATACCCTCAGCTTTCCAGAGAGAATATCTCACAGTCGGAATACCCTTGACAGCATCATCTCATCTGGCTCCATTTAAAAGCAGGATCAACGAGCAGCAGTAGCCCACAGTTCTTTTTGTGTGTCCTAAGCATTGGCGTACCCTGTTCTGCCACAAGTTATCACTTTTACTAGGGCACCGGGTGTGGAATGGCAGGGGTTGCTATGACGGGTGTTTAGCACTATCACACTGTCTGTGTGCCATCAGTCACTTGCACCCCTTGTAGCTGTTGAAGTCCGCACAGGCCAGGTGGGCCCGCAGGAGCCTGCGGGTGGGTGGGACTGTGTCCTCCCCTCCCCTGTGAGCACAGTGCCACTGCACACCAACGAGCTGCTCTTACAAGAGCGAGACCAAGGAGTGGGGCTCCCGAGGCGGCTCCTGCGCGTAGGAGGAGGGCCCTGCAGAGGCCTCCCTCCACCAGCCACCTCTCCTCTGGCTCCTGGCCCGCAGCTGCAGCCCCAGTCGTGCTGTGGTGCCTGGCCAGGACAGACTGGGCAGCGTTATGTGGGACCATGGGGCCTATCAGTTCACTGAGGATACTGACAACAACACCGGAAGTGTGATTTTTGCCTTCATTAACAGAATCCCCTGGTCCTAGGCTGCCCAGGGGTGCAGGGTCTGGGGCCTGAGGAGCCTGGTCCTAGATAGCATTGACCACCCAATCTGTCTGGGCACGAGTGACTCTTTCCTCTTCGGGGTGTCCTGGGGATGTGCGATACCCTCTGTGGTAATGGTGTGAGCAGCCACAGTCATTGTTGTGTGATGAACTACAGCCCTGGGAGTCACAAGGACTAGGGATGGCCCGTGGGTGCCAGCCACGCTGCTCTGCCTGCTCAGAGAAGGATGCAGGGTGTCATAAGGACACCTGTATTCCTAGCTCCTTGTATACACCAGTGGTGAGGCAGAATAGCCCCCCACCAGGAACACCACATTTCTCCCTCCCTTAAAGACTCCAGGATGCCCACGACTCTTCAAAATTTCCTTTCTACTTCTTGAGGAAGAATAAAATTGTCATCTTTAAGACCCAGCGGAGGACTGGAAGAGTGTATTTAATACCAAAGAAAAGGAGTTGAGCATGCTTTTGTATAAGATCCATCAGTTATTATATATTTCTGTATTGATTATACTAGTTGAACTAGTAGATTGTTAAAGCATTCATTGGACTCAAAAGTACTTTATATATGGTGTGTTCCCTTTTGCATATCACAAGACTTTGAGTGTAACCCTCCCTAGTTCCCATATTGACCTGAAGTTTACTGCTAGATCCAGTCAGATGTTGGAAAACAAAACACTAAAAGTTTCCGGCACCTTTCTCACATACATGAGCACAGTTTCTCCTGATCCTTTCCTGTCTAACATGTTCTTATTTTGAGTATGACCCAGTCATACCTACTTTCATGTACAACTCAAAAGTGAGGCTTCATCATCAAGCTATGAAACTCAGCTCCTCTATATTCATTGTGGTAGCCAGATTAACAGAAATTAAAAGGATGGTGTCACGGAGGCACCCACAAAACGGACAGCAGCAGCTACCAAGATTTGAGGATTCATTACGATCAAAGTTGCCCAGCACTCTAACAGACCAAAGTTATTTAGAATTTCAGATGTCAGTTGGGAATGTATTACTGCACAACGATCCCCTAAGTACTAAGGAATATTCTTTAAGAAAGATGAATCAAAATGTGCACACACTCACAGAAGGAAAAATCTCCCACTCAAGGGTATCCAAAATCAAGGGGTCACTCACTCAAAAGGGGGCTAGGATTCACTCTAGAATATCCTGAAGAAATAATTCACTCACCAGAGGGTGGGGTTAGGGCTTACTCAATCCTGGGAAATTTCCTTTCCTTTCCATTCAGCTTCCTGATGCAAGAGGAGAGCTCCCAATAGCAAGCCTGCTGTAATGAGGAGGACCAACTCAATTCCATTTATATCCCAGTCAAGACTGAACTGTGGTCCTTCTAATTAATCTAAGATAAACATAAGACAAAGTCAGGCTATAGCCCTGAGGCATCAAGCTGATCTCTGTCAGGTCTTTGGGCAAGCCCTAGTCTTTGTCAGGTCCTTGTCAGGGTTGCTGCACCTGCCACAGATGGCAAAGGATGGTGTTTTCAAAGATTAACATCAGTACTGGATAGGAGAAACTAAATAAAGCAAGCAGTACACTAGCTGAATATTTTAGACACAGTATGGGATCATTGATGGGGTGAGTAGTTAGTGAATGAGCAAGAACAAGAGTTGAGGATATACTCTGGACTGAGTGGAAGGAGAGGTGGAGTGAGTGGACATGATGTAGGACAGCCAAAAGGCAGGTGCATTGTGTTTGTAGGTGGTGGGGTTTGGTAGCTGTGAGGGGCTAAAGGAATGGCTTCCGTGAGAAGCAGCTAGAAGCTTCACCCAAGATGGACCCATCACTGGCCAAGACTAAGCCAATCAGCAACAGTGGTAGTGCCTCCACAATACCATATTTAAAAGGGGAAAACCTGCTGGGTAAGCTGGTGTGGAGAGCAGGATGTGAGAGAAACAACTATGTGGACACTGAGGGTATTGAAAGAGAGGGGTGAGGCACGGCGCACTGGAGCAGAGATTCCCCTGCAGCCTGTGGTGAGATGGCAGGCTGTCTCCCTGCAGTCTATGGAAGTTAATGGAGAAGCAGATATCCACCTTCAGCTCAAGGAGGAGCACATGCCAGAGCAGGTGGCTGCACCCAAAGAAGCCCATGACTCTGAAGGAAGCCTGCACTAGGGCAGACTGTTTCTGAGAGGGATGCATCCCGTGGACAGGATCCATACTGGAGCAGTTTGTGAAGAACTGGAGAATGTGGGAAGCACTTACATTGGAGAAGTTCGTGGAGGACTGTCTCCCATGGAAGGAATCCCATGTTGGAGCAGGGGAAGAGTGTGAGGAATCCTCACCCTGAGGAGAAAGGGGCAGCAGAAACAACATGTGATGAATTGACCTCAACCCCATTCCCTGTCCCACTGCACTGCTCGTGGAGAGGAGGTAGAGAAATTGGAAGCAGAGCTGAGCCTGGGGAAAATGGAGGGGTGAGGGGAAGGCATTTTTAAGTTTTGGTTGCATTTCTCATTTTCCTACTCTGATACTGTAGTTGTTCAAATTAAATTGATGGGTTTTTTTCCTAAATCGAGTCTGGCTTTTTTGTCCGTTACCATAACCAGTGAGTGAGCCCTCCCTGTCCTTATCTTGACCTTTGAGCCTTTTGTTATATTTTCGTCTCCACATCTCACCACAGTGGGGGAGGAGTGAGCAAGTGGCTGTGCGGTACTTTGTTGACAGCTGAGCTCAGACCATGACAGCAGGACAGTAAAGCAAATGAATAAACTCAATACTTGTGCTCACCACTTATCGTTTAGAGGATCTGAGAGAGTGAGTCTGGCAAAAGAGCACCCTGGATCACATATATTAACCTTTGACTTTCTTGGACCTCTCAAGCAGAGATTTAAACTAAACATCAATATCATGATGGACATCTGCAGCCTCCTCTAAGACAGATTTGTCCCCAGATATGTCAAATATCAGCTCTAACCCCTCTCACATTTTTCACCAGCAACAGAAAGCAATTGGCTTTTCAGCACTCTGCCAGCCTGTCAGTCAACCGCAGATGTCAGTGGATCTAGAACTATGAAGGCATTTGACTTCTTCTCTGGGGGAGGATAGTTCTTCATAGAGCAACAGAGGTTACCACATTCCCAAAACAGACCAAGACTACGTATCCTCATTTTACTGCGAAGAATTTCCCACAGCAGTATTTCTACGATCTGTGTGTTTTTTCTGGACAGTAGCATGTAATCAAGGAACCCAGGACCTGTTTTCTCCCCTTTTTCCTCAGTTCTTTTCCTCCCACTCTTCTGCCCCAATCCATCCCAGGAGAACTCATTATTTCTCTGGTAGAAGGGAAAAAAACATCAGTGCAAAGTCCCTCTGTATTTTCTCATCCAAAATATTAAATTACAGCTCTCCCTGCATAGATGTTGCTGGAGCCAGTTCCATGATCATTTAGCCTGCTGTCAAAGCTAACAGGACACCAACCGGCACCAGCCTGAACAACCTGCTCCAACTGCTGTGCAGTTCTCACATTACAAGCCACTTGGCTTTTGAGTTCTTCCTTAATCATAGAGAAAATGCAGATATTTTAATTGTGTATCTGGCTGTGCACACTGAGTACACATTTCTCTAGCCTGCAGTAATTCAGATTACTGATGTATGCAATAGGCAAAAGTAATAACTGCACCCTGAGTTCTGGAAGGAATAAAACTCCTGAAATTTTTTATCAGGTACAATGGTATTCTTAAGTGCTAGATGAACATGGTATTTTGTTTTATTTTTTTTCTAAAGCTAAAATGTTGTTTGAAGTCTGTAGATATCATCCCTCAATTTACAGGAGCTCCTCAGAAATTACTAAGGGTACTGTGCTGCACATACTAGGAGGATGAAACAGTTTAGAGGAAAAGTGTTCATGTGTTAATGCAGATTTATTACCTCTTCTGGAGGTCATCTGGAACTGAGAGTTTAAAAACGAGAATAAATAAAAGACTGTGTATATATGTTCAGTATTTGGGTGCTATTAAACTGTAATGCATGAAACACTATTGCTCTATGATTGAAAAGAAAAATGAGTGTAACACTATTTCTTCTGTTTATATATCCTCTCCTCTCTGGAGTTTCTGCTGAGAGGAGTAGAACTGACTGCCCTGACAGAGTAACAATTTGGGTTTAACAGGAACATGGCTTTTTTTCCTCGAGAGTTCGTGTTTTGCAAGGATGTGTCACAATGCGTACAAAGGAGAAGGGAATTGTACTTTCTTCCACATCTCTGTCTTTTGCTTGCAACTCAAATGATTCTAAGGTATTTGAGCTGCCAAGTTGTTTTAGTGAAAATCTGTCATGCTGAAGACTCTGAAAGCCAGACTTTAAAGGATCAAGTTGTGGAAGGATACTGCATTGCTCTGTCTTACCAACAGTGCTATAGTAAAACCAAGTATCAGTGCCTCAGGGCAGCAGAAGTGTAATGCCCGAGGCATTCATATATCATGTCAAGTGAACATTGCCATGAGCTTTGTGATTCTACTCAGAAATAATTCCATTTATTTGTAATCAGCAATGCTGCCCTTCAAGAAGATGGGAAGGAAATCATCTTGCAAAGAAATTTGTTAAAACAGTGACATAAAACTTCTCAAAACTTTTTATAATATTGTGCACTCTTTCATAGTGATTATTATTTAGCAGATATTTTAGTAATTTTGTATTAAAAGAGTCTTCAGAAAATATTTGTATTAAAAGGATTTATGTTAGGAAAAAAGCCTGTAAGTCTAGAAATGTGTGTTTTCTTTATTATATTCGCTCATGGTAAATGAAGGTGCTGCTTTGCTTCATGATATCAATCTTTTCATTGCCAGTCTGCAATTACATCATTAACTGAACATAAACAACTTTATGAAGGTGTTAATGATGCACAGCAGACCAAATAACATACTCCCATATGGCAGGAAACAGTTCTAATAACTTCCTCATGCACATATTTGCTCCCTATGAATAATCTTTTTAGATGTCTTCTACAGGGAAAGGGGAAGTGGATGCATGTTGGTATGAAAGCCTGCTTCCCCCACCACTCATGATGCCTTGTGATTATGATCCAAAATTGTAACTTTGCACCTTGGGCTTTATGCCTAAGTTTTCCTGCATTCATCCTGGTGCCACATAAACAGTCATATGCCTAAGAATCATCATTCTGCCTTCGGAAAAAGGATTAACATCTTCCGTGACAGTCAGAAAACCGCACAGAGCGACCCGCCTAGCATGAACAATTTTCAAAGATCACCACTGATTCAGGGCTGAAATCATTGCACACAGAGTGCAATATGGCACTGTTGCATATAGAAATGGAATTATATGCTTATCAATTAGCTTCAATCCCTTTCCCCAGGCCTAGACAAAATGAATCATTTATCTCATAGAAATTTTTGTGATCTACGACAGAGAGGATCAAAGATTTCTCTTTTCTTTTCCCTTGAAGTATAACTGGAGCTGCATGGGAAGCATTCTGGTACTATGTACACAGACTTTGTTATAGTAGCTATATTTTATTACACATTTATATAGAATCTGATTGTTGCTAAAATTAACAGGCCCTGTCTGACTTTGATCTACAAAGAGGGAAGCCTACATGTTAAATGATCGCTGTAGAATAAGTCTTCTGGAAGTAAGAGGAGAAGTCAGGAAACACAAAATTTGGATTACTGAATTAGAATTGTATTATATCATAAGCATTTGAAACCTGTAACTGAACTCCCCAAATCTGGTATCATATAATGAGCTCATTCTTCCATTTTAAAAATGTAGAATTATCATGCAGATAGGGAATAAAGTACAGTGTTCTTTGGAAGAAGTAGTACTTCCAAACTCCAGCATCCAAAAGAAAAGGAATGCCTTTCTCATGAAGAGACCGACTCACTAGGATACTCCTCACCTGAGGCTCTGTAAACCCCATCCCACAGCTGTGCAGGTCAGATGATGGAAAACCACCATCAAAGAACATAGCATGTAATAGTTTGAATTATCACTGTTTCAAAGCGTATGTCATCTTAGTCTTTTGATTATATGCTGCCTTGCAAGGGAGGAATCCAGCAGGATATTATTCCCTCCTTACACCTCACTTCTTTCCAAGCTCTTTTTTACCTGTACGCTTCTATCTGTGGGCTTCAAAATCCTCGCTATCATCTATAAAAGGACTTTGGATGTCAAAAAAAAAAAAAGAAACAGAGAATATAGCAAATCAGCATGAAGAAGTATACCAAGGGGAGAGTTACTGTAGGCTTGACTGTTCTTGTATTTTTCTGCTTAGCATCTGGCCCTGCTCACTGTCAGGTAGCAGTCAGTAAATGAGATGTACCAGTGGTGTGCCCCAGAACAGTCATGCATTTGGTCCTATATTAGTTTTCTGAATATCAGAGTCAAATCTAGATTCTTATGTAACATGCTATTTAGCACAAAACACATAGTGAAAGTTGGATGAATTTCATTGAAATCTGCAAGTTGTTCAGAAGGAATATGTAACAGTGACCTTTAAATCAGAATCACAGAATCATGAGGGTTGGGAGGGATGTCTGGAACCACCTAATCAAACTCCCTTGATCAAAGTACAGTCAGCTAGAGCAGATTGTTGAGAATGATGACCAGTGAGTTTTTTAATATCTCCAAGACAGGAGGCTCTACAGCCTTTCAGAGTAACCTCTTTCAGCATTTGATCACCCTCACAGTAATTTTTTATGTCTGTGTTTAAAAGGGATTTCCTGTATTTTTGCCCATTGCCTCTTCTCCTGAAAACAGGACACCACTGAGGAAAGACTGTGTGTTCTTTACTCCGATCAGGAGTCGGTCAAGGGAGGTGATTGTCCCTCACTACACCGCACTGGTGCGGCCTCATCTCTAGTACTGTGTGCAGGTTTGGGTGCCTCAGTATAAGAAGGACATCAAACTATTAGATTTTGTCCAGAGGAGGGTGAGCAAGATGGGCTCAAGGGAAAGACTTACAAGGAGTGGCTGAGATTACTTGGCTTGTTCATCTTGCAGAAGAGAATGCTGAGGGGTGACCTTATCGCAGTCTACAACTTCCTTAAAGAGAACAACAAGAGGGGGAAATCCTGATTGCCGCTCTCCGGTAACCAGTGGCAGGACACTAGGAAATGGAATGAAGCTGCATCAGGGGAATCAGGTTGGACAGTAGGAAAAGGTTCTTGACTGAGAGAGTTGTTGGTTGCTAGGGCTCCCCAGGGACATGGTCACATTACCAAGCCTCTCAGAGTTCAAGGAGCGTCTGGATGACATTCTTAGTCATGTGTTTTATTTTTAGGTAGGAAATTGGACTTGATGATCCTTATGGATCTTTTCTAACAAGATATTCTATAAAGCTATGTTTTATACACAGGCCCCCAGAGCCTTCTCTTCTCAAGATGAAACAGTCCCAGTTTTCTCAGCTCCAGTCTCTTAATCAACTTAGTGGCTCTGCACTAGGCTTGCTCCAGTATGTCCATGTGTCTTTTGTACTGGGAAGCCTAGAACTGGAAGCAGCACTACAAACATGTCTCACCAGGGTCAAGAAGAGGGGAAGGATCACAGAACCACAGAATCATCTGGCTGGAAGAAACCTTTAAGGATCACCTCCTTCGACCTGCCAGCAATGGTCTTCCTAATACAGCCCAGGATGCTGTTTACCTGTAGCCACAAGGCCTCATTGCTGCCTTGTTTTCAGCTTGTCCACCAGGACCTTCTTCCTTACAAGCTACTTTCTAGCTGGCCATCCCTCAGCATGTTTGGGTACCTGGGGTTATTCTTCTCCAAGTGCAGGACTTGGCATTTCCCTTCGTTGAAACTGATGAAGTTTCTGCCATCGGTATGGTGCATCACCCATTCCTTCCAGTATTCTATCATTTGCTGAGGGTACATTCTACCCCATGGACCAGGTCAGTAGTGATGGTGTTGAACAGTACTGGAACCCTGAGGTACTCCACTAGTGACCAGATGCTACGGGACTGGACTCCAGCTGGCCTCCAGTTGTGCACTGATCACAAATATTTCAACCTGGCAGTTTAGCCAGTTTTCAGTCTATCTTCGTGTCTATTTATCAAAAAACCTTGCAAAATTCAAAATAAACAGCATCCACTGCCCTCCCCTTGTCCACCAAGCTAGTCATTTCACTGTTGGAGGCTACCAGGCTCTTCAAGCATGATTTTCCCTTCATAAATCCATAGCTTTAAAGAGGATTTGCTCCATCACCTTCCCACAGATCAAGGCCAGGCTCACTGGCCTGTAGTTTCCCACCTCTAAGTACTTGCACAAAACTCTGTAAAGAGAAGTTGCTGAGCTTTGCAGTTTAGACTTAAACACGAACTATATACACCTACATCTCTGAAAATACAAAGGTTGTGTGAGGTCTTAAATACTTATAGTTGGAACCAAAATACTGCTTGCTGTACCAGAGAAGACAGCCATAAAGAGAGGACAGAGGAAAAGAACATTTGAGAAACAAGACACAAAAAGACATATATATAAACTAGGTATGGTAAATTATCCTTGTGATCCTGAAAATGGTGTGAGATGAAAGATTTCTCATTGTTTGAGAATTGTTAAATGTTAATGTTATCTCAGGAGAAAAAGGCTTAATTTTAGTCTCATTAGTATTTTGACAGGATGGTACGGAGCTCTGTGTCTAGACAATTTCTATTTGGTCTGCAGAAACAAACTGCGACACATCTACAGATCCAACCAGAAGAAGCTTGAGTGAGACTCTATTATGGACTAAAAAGTACCTAAATAAGTTGAAACATGTAATTAAGCTGACTGTTGCTTTATTGAGCTGCAGCCTGAATCAATATAGATTGACTTAGCATTCTGGTATTTTCCCAAATTCTTATCTTATCTGTGAGGGTTAAACTTAAAGAGATTAGAGGTTCATTTCCAAACCAGAGCATTTCACTGTCATACTTTACCATAGAAAATTAGTCTTCTGATACAGTTAGGACATTTTTTTCCTCCGTGATAAGTAAGATATTGTTTAATCATTTTTGTTCCAGAAGGAGTGGAACTGTCTAATTCTGGCTTATTAGCTAATGAAGTTTCTGTATTTGAGGTGGACATTTCCATATAATCAGTGTTTATTATCTGGGTGGAGCCTCTGATGTTTAATGGTGAAGTTCAACAACAGAAGTCACTTTAAATCCAGACTGTCGTTGGGGTTTGCATTCCCATTTCACACCCCCTTACATATTCCCTCTCACTCCTGTTTCATCAACAGCATATATGTATTTCATATTGACCATATGGGCCCTTAGAAAGATGCTTTTAAAAAAGGTGATATATTTTAGCTGGATAATTTTGTGAATTGTTTCTCCATTGCTGAAAAAGTACTAGGCTTGATTAAAAGGACAGTACGGAGAAGTGTGGCTGAAGAGAGGAAGGACATTATTAGTATTGGATCCCTATACCAATTATATCAATTAAGGCCACATCCTGGGATGCACAGATTTACAGTGCAATTTTTTCACAGTCTGAATGCTCATAAAAATCTTGTGTATTCCTGAGTATTTTCATAAAATGCATTATTACTTATTGATCTTTATGTTCTGTGGGTTTTGAGAGGGGGTAATAGTTTCAAGAACTACTATGGAAGAGATATATAGAAAGAGATATATTACTTGACCATTGATGTCTAAACTAATTTTAATCTGTATGAATTAATCTAACCCAATAGCTGATTTTTCAAAAATGTATATATTGATACTTAAGCCTTTGTTCATATAAGATTAAAAGCACACAAGAACTCAACTTCTCTTAAATATTTTAACATCAATGTAGCCTCAGATGTGTTTAAATATGAGTGGAGAAATGTCATCTACTTACTTGCTCTGGAAGCAAATGTATTATTGTCATAGTTTAAACCCAGCTGGCAACTAAACACCACACAGCCCCCCCGTCTCCTACCCTGAGGGTAGGAGAACGAACGGTAAAGTCCAGTGGGATGAGATAAGGAGAGTTAACTTAAACAACACCAGAGAGGAAAAACATTGCACTGCCCCACGCCACCACAGTGAGTCGCAGAGACTAGAGCTGAGCCCATCACCCCACCATCCACCTTGGCTCCTTATATAGATACTGAGCATGACATCAGTATGGTACCGAATATCCCATTGGCTGATTCTGTCTGGCTACTGGCTGTGGAAATTAACCATATTCTAGCCGAATCAGGACAATCATGAAAGAAAATTTTATTGGATACCCTTTTGAATTAAGCACGGCAAAATACATTTCAAAGTAAAGGGAAATGATGGAAGACTTATAAATCTTGGTCTATTTGTTCCTTTTAACAATTTCAAGCCCATTCTTCAAACAAAACCAATGATTTGAAAGCGATGTCTTGATCTCTTAAAGTGAAATTTGAAGATCCTAAAATATTTTTTAATTATTAGTTTTCCAAATTATTCTAATTGAAAAAATGGCAATCTCACCTACCAGGTAGACAAAATAGAAGAGTTATCCCAAGAGAGCACTTAATATAACATTTAGAAAAATCACAAAATGAAAATAAATGCTGAAGCTTTGGTGGAGGAAGGGATGCTAAGTTTTTTTTAACATGTATTTAAGCCAGAATTTGCCAGTTTCAGCAAATTCTGGATATTCTTGTCTTTGCATAGTAAAAAGTCTTCACCATGGTAATGATATGAGTTTATAACCAGCAAGTGGTTATTTAGTATGAGCATCATATGGTTATACTGAAAGAGATGTTTTGTGGGAAAGATAACACATTTCACTTAACTGCAATTTCCCCTCTATCAACAAAACCCATAATTCAGATTTGTGTAGCAATAACAAGTATGAAACAGTGAGATCTTTCAGCTTGTCAAATTGTTGTTAATTAAAGTATGTTGTTAAAGAAAAACATACTATGCACAGCAGAAAAAGCATAACAAAGGGACATTTATAGGCCAATCCAGCTGTCATTGAAATGAACAGGAATTTTGCTGTTAACTTCAATATGAGTAGAATCAGCTTTTCTAATTTAACTGTGAACATAAAATGACAAGTCTTTTGAAAGCCATCTTTCTCTGTCAGCTGAAATAATATGATCTCATATTAACGCATAGAAAGTTTCTAGAAATGTGCTTGTGATGAATGCATGCCTTTTAGTGAATTCATGAGTATGTTCTAGACATTCTTTTCTGGTTGCCAAAAGAGATTTTTCTCCAAATTAGTGGCTGCTGCTCCCCAAACTGGTCCTGTTATGAGGATGAAATCTCATTCCATAATACTAGAACACCTAACAGTTCTTGCTAATTGCTGAGTATATCACTCAGGGTGAAAATCCTGTTCTCGGAAAAGCAGTGTCCAGCACTTGTTCATTTATACAGAAGTTTCACATAGAGAGAAGATGTAGGAATAAGAGTAGTAAAAAAATACACAAACATTCCATTGCAGCATTTGTATAATATTACATAAAAAACAAATGCGCTTATATTTACCTGAGAACATCATTCCTTTCCCAGCTGTCAGTCAGCGATTTCTCTCTCAAGTTGTTCACTCTCCAGCTGAAGCTGTTCTGTAGGTTGCATTCCTTCCAACAGAAGCAAGTTTCAGAGAACTACTCCTTGTTTTGGTCAAAATAATTATTTAGCATCATGTTTTATTGGCTGTGTTATTGTCCCGGTTTGGGCTAAACTTCCTGG
>NW_010391524.1:0-47738 GCF_000710305.1 Buceros rhinoceros silvestris | reverse complement strand
GAAATAATAATAATTATTATTATTAAAATTAAAATATTTTACTATTATCATCATCATCATTCTAGTTAAAAGGGAAATTAACACTGAAAAGTGTGCCTGCACACCGTTACATTGGTTGTATGTTGATGTCATTAGACTAAAGAGCTTCAGCAGGTTGAACATTTGCGGGGGTGGGGGGTGTGAGGTTTACCAGTTCAAGTTCACAATCTCTATCATGAAATCTGCTTTTTGGCTAATAATATTAACACACGCAATTTCAATTGAGTAATAATGAATTTGAAAATACTCTGAACAAATTTAAATAAATTGTGATATTATTTCAAAACCAAAAACCTTAATAATGCACATAGATCCTTCTCTGGACACCGCTGCAGAAAAAAAGAGTTCTTCAGCTGTTTTTTCTTAAGTTGTTTCCTTTTCTTTTCCTTAATGCCTTTAATTTGAAATATTTCTTTCTCTTCCCTAGCAGGACTTAGATGAATTTGTGTAGGAAAGGTATCAGCCAGCATATGTCCCAGAAAGTAACAAACAAAACAAATTAAAAATCAGATCATCTTAGATAAAACACAGTCTGTGTTTATTGAAAATTTTTGAAGAGAAAGAAGCAAAATATATATTTTCATTGTTAAACAAATGTCTGAAGTAGTAACTGCAAAACATTTTAGCATATTATTAATAAAACTTGATGTCTACCTGGCAAAATATGTATCAATCTCTTTTAACTATTAACAAGGAAAATTAGTATATTTAAAGAAGTATTAAGTGTCCTTGGAAACTATATAAAAAATATCGTATCATTCATAAGTTGAAAAGTGATCCCCACAGAGGTGCACTTTGTCTGTGTGTTGTCAAGATGTTTCCGAACTTAAACTGATGCACATTATCATTTCTTGCTTTCAGGATCAAAGTAAAGATGATGGTAATCTCCTCAGCAACCGATACATGTCCATTTCAAATCTAATTCAGATAGAATAGTGTTTTATTTGCTGATAACAGTACTATTTCAGATGATGTCTTTCTCTCAACCATTTAATAAGCACCACATCATGATTACCTCCACCTACACGGAATTTCAGTAAGACAAAGCATGCTTCACATATGTAAGATGAAGATAAAAACACACAGATCTCCTCTGAGCTTAAGCGTTAGCTGAAGTGGCTGTATTGCAGGGTTATGTCAGTTGTCTACTAGTTTTGCCAGATTTCATCTGCATTTCATTCATTTGCTACTGTTTGGATTCAGTTAGCTAAATGAAGGCAGAGAGACTGCAAAGGTGTTAGTTTTTGTTGGTAGGTTTGTCTGCGTAAGAACACCTGTTAGCACAGCAAGGTTGGTCAAGAGTGAGGGAAAAAGGTGAAACAGCTTTGCTAGGCAAACTGTATCCACCATACCTCCGCATGGGTATGAAGTTTAAAAGTTGGTGTGACGTAGCCTTCATGGAACAAAGTGTCACAGACTAGTTCTAGATGATTCTGAAAACTTTGTACCTATTTTCCCTTTGCGGAAATTATGTATAATATGGTTCTTAAAAAAAGCAGCCTGCCAGACTAATGCCTTTAAAGGCTCCTACAGCAGGGTCTAAGTTGTGAAGAACAGAAACAACAATTACATCAAATTCCAGTTTCTGAGAAGAGCTAAACACCATTTCTGTAATAAATAAATAAATAAATAAATAAAATCACCATGTGTTCCTCTTTTTTATTTTTTTAAGCAGTTGTTCATCGACGTACAGGTCCTTTCCATGCTATATTTTAAAATTAAGAATGAATTTTCCACCTCAGCTCCTTTCACTTTGCTAGAATTCAGACTTAAATGTGAAGTAAAGACATTAAAATTTTTAATCTTTCATTCAACTTCAACTTTTCCTTAAACATTACGGACAATACAGAAATATTCTAAAGAAACCTATCATGTATGAATGGAAAAGGCAATTTCCTTATTCCTATTCTATCAGAAGGATTAAGTACTTTGGCTAACTTTGAAAACAGGAAAAGATTTCTTCACTGACTCAAGCGCTCACAAACCAAAGTATTTTCATTTTTAGCTTATATGAAACTAGAATTCTTTGTTGTTTAAAATAACTGAATCAGAGCGCGTATCCAACTTTTATGTACGCAGGCCCATACAATCCCTGGATCCTTTAAGCACGTCTTTGATGATGTAAAGGTCAAGGTGCAAGAACGACGTCAGGTGAAAGCAAGCAGGATTGTGGTATTTCAACAAAACGTGTGTTAGAGGAAGATTTTCTTTTGTCGGAATGATACAGCAGAAAAAAAAATGTCAGATCTGTGGGACAAAGGTCACGAACCAAAGGAGCCTGTGATCCGGGCGTAGCTCTTCTTTCAGCAGTTTACACTGTAGCCCCACCTGAAAAATGAAGATTGAACATTCAGTATTTCCAGCATGGACGCTCTTTGCCATCTCCAGTCCTTTTGAGGCAGCAGGTGGGAACATTATACCTCCAGAGATGTATAGACAGCCTTCCCCTTTTGCCTGACTCCCCATTTCGAGAGAGCCACGGGATCACTGACCTGATGCTTTAGTTACATCTTGGCCACAGAAACACAGGAAAATAAGTGTCTGTCAGGACCCAGAGGACACAAACAGCCCTCACAGCCCTGACCAGCTGCCTCTAGGGCGTCCTGGGCCATGGTCTGGCTGTATCTCCTCTGTGTAACCCTGCCCAAGCCTTACCCCAGCGTCCGGGCAGCAGTGGCTGCCCCAAAGCCTGCCATGGCATCCCCAGGCTGAGGCTTTCTGCAGCGGCCGTGGATCCCAGCTCCGTCGCAGTGGCTGCCCCAAAGCCTGCCATGGCATCCCGAGGCTGAGGCTTCCTGAAGCGACTGTGAATCCCAGCTCTGTCAGAAATGCCTGTGAAGCTTCTCTGCGCATCTTCTGCATTCTCCTCATGTCTTAGTCATTAGTCCCCATTACAGGAAAAAAAATGTGAATTGGCGGCTTAACTTGACCTCTATGGCAGCTACAATCCAGGGCCGGGCTGTTCCCAAAGAGCCGAGAGCCGCGGGCAGCTACAGAGGAGACTGGGCCATCACCTTCCCAGTGGCAGGCGTGCACATCGGGGCAGTGATGGCAAATGGGCCCCAGGGACAAGCCAGCCATCATCAGATGAAGATGAGGCAACCAGCCTGCCCCAAGGCCAAGCCAGTAAACCCAGCCGGCCATCTGGGCTCAGGGCCAGGGCAGGCATGCGGGGACATGACAGAGGCCAGGGCATGAGGCTCACCCAGGCCAGGGCTGAAGTTGGGGCCCTGGCCAGAGGGCACACAGGGTGCCCCAGGTAAGACTGATCTGGGACACACGGTCTGTTTTCACACTGGTTTCCAAGACAGTCTGTCACCTTGTAGTGTCAGAAACCTCACATCACGTAATTTCTTTCATTAAGTGACATATATCCATCTTCTGGGCACATTATGGCTTCCTATACTTGTCCTTGATGAAGAATATGAGTTACCAGTATCTGTTACAGACCAGTGAGGTTGTCAAGGATGAGATTTTCAAATGTCCTCATCCCTGACCTGTTTCTGCCCCCACTGAAATTGTAAAATTCCCATCTGCTTCAGCACTAAATCAGCTCAGGAAGTGGGAAAATGATTTGGTCTTACCTTGTGGTTTGAAGCAAAGCTTCTTGTTCTTGTAAGCGGAGTAGGCTGCTATTGATCCAACGACTAATATTACAAAAGCAGAAATTATAGGAGATGTAACTCCAGCTATTAATCCTGAATCTGTGGAAAAAGAGAGGTTTTTTTCCAGAGGCACTTAAGCAGTTTGACTTAAGCATATTCTCTACTAAAGTGTGCTTTGGCCAAACTATGAGAATTGTTTGGTGAAACATTGGAAATTTGTTAAATAGAATTAAGCAGAAGACTAGAAATCATGTTTCATTGCAGCTGGTGTGAAAATGGTGTCTTAAAGCCTAATTTAGTACATGAACTACTTTTATAAAACTAACGTTTTCATACTATTTTATGATGATCAGAAACAAATTGTAGAATGAATTATTTACTATACCCGAGTTTTCTCCATGATTGAAATGATGCTCCCGTTCTCCTGGAATAGAGGGTGAAATTTCATCAAGAAGTGTTTTTCATCTTGTTTTGTGAACAAAGTCTTTACTCAGCAAAGTGTAATATCGATCAGAAGGTGAAAGGGGGCAGCTTGGCAGGACCGTGAGAGAGGAGCTCCCCGCTTCCAGTCCTGACAGACAGCTGTGCTGGCTGGAGGAATAACCATCCATCCTCCTGACACTTTGTTTTGGAGAAGAACATTATTTTATAAAAAAAGGGTAATACTTAACAGCCCACATCAAGCTGATCTCACAGGGAGTGGGAGGTCTGGCTATTTTCTATGGCCAGACAACCAGATGATTTTCCAATAATTTAAGTCAAGATCATAGGCCCAGCACATCTACTTCCAGTTCTAAGTAGAAGCTCCATGCTTTGCAACTGTCCTAGCTGATTTCAAAAGGATAAATCCTGCAGGGTTCTGGCATATGCCAGAAAGCTACAAAATGTTTAGGAATCTGCTTCAGGTATGAGCTTCAGGCTCAAAGATGTGGGTTTTGGAGAAGGATAAGTAAGGTAAATAAAAATAGCAGAGTCTTGTCCCATACCTTCAGTGACAAACAGATTACTGCTAAAGCAAAACCAGCCAGCTCAGAGTTACAAATACTAAGGAGAAGCTGCGAAAAGAATTGGCAAATGCTACCTGGTACGTATGGTGGTAAAGGCTTCCCATCAAGGAGATCTGAGTCATCAAAACCTCCTGCAAGACAAAGATTAGAATTTCTGTTACAAAATTATCTGAACAATGGTAACTCCTTCAGCTCCACTGTCCAGTCTTTTTGTAATGTTCTAGGGAGGGATGAGGAATCTTTGAAATCCCAGCTTTGACATGGTGGATGGAACGGGTTTCTTGCACTGAATAGTCATCTGTACATAGTCTCCTGGAAGATGAGTCCTAAAGGTGTTGGTTTCTACCCATTCCGTATCTCTATTGGCACCTATGGGATGTGTGGGCTTGGGCTTTCAGTAGCACAAATCCTTATATGATATGGACATCTCAAATCCCAGCAGTTCCTGGAGGAGGAAGTAAGAGGGTCCTTTCCAGAAAAGACTCCATGGCTCAACAATACGATCATACCAGAATATGAGATGCATGGTGGTAACTGGGACAGATGTGACGCTTCCACTTTACCTAAGCAGGCGTCTGGGACCACGTTCAAGAGCAATACAGGCTTACATCCATTTCCCCAGTCACACCTGTTGAATTGCCCCAGGGCCATGTCGAATGCACAGCTCAGTATGGGTTTGAACACAGGTTTATCCATGCCCTGTGGCTGGAGGTCGAACTTGAACCTTAGCATGGCTCAGTGAATACACATCCAAAACAAAAGGGCAAACAAGATGAGTGTTAGTCTTATGCTGTTTCAGAGGCAATGTCCCACAATTTGGGCATACAGAAAAGCTTTATGGCACCAACGCTAAAATTCAGAAAATCTTTCCAAACACTGGGTCAGGAACACTGATTACAAAAGAGGGATGGAGGGAAGGGATGATCGAAAATAAGAGAGCAAGCTATTCGAAATACCTTCTCTGAACTTATAGTTCAAATCTAGCTTATAGTGCTAGATTTTCTTAGGAGAAAATGTTCTTACCAGAATTACTATAGGTTCCCGGTCGTGGTGGAAGAGGTGGGTATAGAGGTTTTCTTGAGATGTCACCTATAGATAATTTATATTATTAAATGGTTGGACAGACAAAACTGAGAGCTCTAAATAAAGAGTATGATAAACTGAGATTTTACACCTATTTCTAATTTGTCCTCCAGTGAATTAAGAAAAGGACTTTGTCACCAGTTAAAAAAGTCTCAAGCACTCTATCAACAAAGAGCTAGCTACTAAAACTAATCAGAAAGTGAAAAGGGAATATTTTCGAAATTGAAATGAGAGAAGAATTCTTAAATATTTTGAAATAAGCTATTTCATGTATTTCTGGCAAGTGCTAAAATTGTTTAATGCTGACAGCTGGGGAGGGCAGTGTGTCACTGCAGGTGTCGGAGGCGCAGTTATGCAGAGCCAACAGGGAAGCCAGTGTGCTGCGCTGGGCAGCAGGCAGCAGGCTACCTCTGTGCCATCAGCAGGTACTAATAAGATCTGCAGATTAGTTTCATCTAACAGATACTGAACTCCTCTAATGCATGATGGATTTTCTACCCTTGAATGGTACAAAATGAACTCAGACTTTATTATTTAGGACTTTGTGCTGGTTTTTGGCCTTAATTATTGACAAAGTATTAGAAAGAGATGGCATTGGATAGCGCGGGAGGTATGGTGACTGATAGCAGTTTCCAAACTGCACGTATGGTGCTGGAGTAGCAAGAGCTGACTCAGGTCAAAACTTTTCAGAGTTAATGCCCAGGGCTGTTGCTCTGCCTGTAGAGTAGGTCCCTTCCTGCCGCCCTTTCTCCAACCAGTTCAGTCACATATTTAACTGTTCTCATAGCCAGACAGTTAATTTAGCTTTGAATAAATCTAAGTCATGTCACAGACGTAAATACCAATTTCCCTTCCTCTTCTTAAATCTTTCTTTACCTTTAATAGATGCCAGATGCACTTTTACCGTGTTTTCTTCTTGACTAGATGGTAAATGTTCTGATTTTATTTGTGAATATTCTATTTCTATTAGGTTCTGATTCAGAAAATTGTTTAGATATATGTTTAATTTCAGGCGAGTTTAGCCTACTGCATTCAATGGATTTTAGGTAGAGTCTCAAAGCTTTGCTGAATCAGACTTTGCCCAATTAATTCTATTAAATAGAAGACGACACTTGTTCTGTTCCAGAACGCGTGTAACAAACTAAGACTCACCATGACACAAAAGCAGAAAACTACCGATGCCATTGTTCATTTCTATTATGATGCAGCACTCATTCAGTCTTCTCTAAGCATAGGAAGATACATTCTATGGCATAGCTAGTGAAAAACTAATGTCTTCAGAACTATTCATAATGAGGTACTTATTAATCCATTATATCATGTATGAATGTCAATTAAGAATCTTAACTGAAAATGGAGCAAAGAAATAAAAATGGAGGGAAACATCATTTGCTATCCTCTGAATGAAGAAGTGGGATTTTGTGAAGATACTTAAGCTATTCATTAATATTTTAATCAACAATCTAAACCTATCCTCTCATAAAAGTACCCATTAAAAACTTGCAGGATTGGAACAATCAATATGGATAGGAAGAAGTGACAGTATAAACATGGGAATTATAAACAAAATTAGATTCAGTTTTATAAAGTGTGAACTAATGCGTCATGAAATGCCACAGGAGAACCTGGAAATGGGGAAGAATAATGTAAAAGTTATGATTCTCTAAGGCTGAAACATGAGTAAACCAGACCACTGCAACTGGAGCCTTAATTCAGAGGTTCTGTGCAATGGGCCGAGAAGTAATTTTTCTTTCATGTAGCCTTGATTCAAGTGGAATTTTAAGCTTTGATTCCATACTATTTTCAGCTTAGTTAGTATCAGTGTACAAGAACCTTTCTAGAATACTTCATATACTTGGTACACTTCTAAACACACTAAACAAAATGTACTGCAACATTTCCTGAACTCATGGATTCCTTAACTCTACACAGCTCAGCACAGTACAGTGAGAACTTCCTAGGTCAGTTCTGGGTATTACAGAAATACCTGAAAGCTATAGCACATGACAGTAGATTGATTGCTTCAAGCTTAAGCTATATCCTGTGCGTCAGTGCTCATCTCTGAAACATTCCTTCCTGCATTTCTGATTTGTGATCAGCAGAATGACAACAAGCTCAGATCTCTCTCTATCTACTGTTACCTCTGATTCCTAATCTTAGGCAGACACATTTTTGGTAGCGGAAGAAATTACTGCCATCACCTGTTGTCTTCAACCTTTTGCCAGAAGCCACTGGCCTGAACCATCACGGCTGAACAGGCAGTGCATCCTCCCCCCAGCCATGACCGCGGAGTCCTGACGTGGCAATGCAAACCATATCTGACTTCAGTTCACGCAGGCAGGCCAGCCTGCAAGCTCACGTAGCTGGCAGACAGACACAGCCAGTCCTGCTCTCCCTGCTCTGAGCGATGGCCTCTGGCAGAAGGGCTGCTTGTACATGAGTTGTAATTACTGCCATTACTAGTTCCTCCTGCAGTCTTGAAATACTTTTTCACAAATTAGGCAGACTTCAGAAAAAGACTAGGAAGCAATCCCACCATTTTATATTTGAGAAGAGAGTACTCACCCCCGCCAAGAGCATCTCCTAAATTCAGATCATTGTCTAAAAATGGAAACAAGGAAGATGTAGAGAAGTGAGTTACCACAATTCTTGAGGCAAGTGAGATGTTAGTTTTAATAGAAAATGTACAACTGAATGTTTGACAAGCAAGTTTTTCATGTCAGTGCTATAAATTCAAATAAGGTATTACACTTTTCTTGAAAACTCTTATAGAATATAATATTTGCCCACACAGTAATTGACAAATGATACAGTATTTTCTACTCAAAATATGAAAGATTTATTCCTGCTTTAAAGAAACTCAGAATAAATCTCATAAAAGAATCAAGATCAGTATCTCTTTAATATATTTGCAAGTACATCAAGAAAATTAACTATGTTGAGACAATAAAATGTATCTTTTTCAAGTATACTTACTTATTAACATTTATGTCTGCGGTTAAAACTGATACGTGCCTGTGTGGCTCAAGTGTAATTTGTTGAACTGCAAAAGCTGGATGCCCATTTCAAGAACAAATACTGACAAGTAATAAACCTATTTAGGGAGAGAGAATTGGATCAACTAATTTATGCAGGGGTCATGGTAACATAAAAATTTTTGCTTCAAGCAATCGTATGTGCTTGCCTGAGGTTGGGAGACAGCCTGTCTTCCTTTGGCTAAGCTACAAAGGTTTTTAAATATGCTTAAAGGTCTGCATGTGCATCTTGTGCAGTGAAGCAAAGAGGCTATTGCTGTTCCCCCAGCACTGTACATGTGTCTCACAGTACTGGGATGGAATTTTCCATCCAGTAAACAATTTTTTCATGAGCTGCAGATGCATAAACAAGAGGAACTCTGTTTCCAACATGCAGGTGTGGATATGAGTATGTGAGTCATATTTTAGGGTGTGTATCGAATGACGGTGAGCTCTGGAATGTCATTGAGTAATAAGCAGAAGTACATTAATTGGATGTCTTAACCCCAAGAATCCCTTTCTTGCTCCTTATAAATGTGGAGTGCTAGAATGAATCAGAAAAGGGACAGCAAAATCTACCTACATTTTGATACTGATGCTTATTGCCACAGAAAATTAGCTAGACACTCAATTAAATACTTTTTTTTCATTATAATTTTGTCAGAGTTCCCCAAACCCAGGAAAACATACTCAAATGCATCACCATGCAGTACTCTGCCTTCTTGTGTTCTTTACATCCAGAGAGAGTGGGAAGCTGCATTTGCGCTGTCTCTAGTCTCATTTGTGACTCAGAAATGCTTTGATGTCACCAGGAAATCTGGCAGGAAAATAATCAAATTCATACTACATTACTTGGTTTGTTCTCGTCAGGTGTTGGTCCTGTCTGTGTCTCGCCAGCAGAGAGCTGTGTTTCAAAAATTCCTTTACCTGTCAAATGCTAACACTGTAAGAAGCAATAAATTACAAATTGGATTAAATTAATTATCAAGATGAAGAATTCAGGCAAAATGCAGGGTTTCTTTCTTTCTGGAGGGTTCATGGAGAGATTTGTTGCAGAAATACTAAGGTTGATGTGAATGAAATACAGATGTAAATGAGTGTGTCTGTAGGGGCCAGAAGAAACAGTGGAGCAAAGGGTTAAAAGAACAGGCAGTAAAGGTCACGGTTCCCAGCAGTAAAAGCGGGGAATGTGTTGTTTCTGTCAAAACCACCAGGCTTGCGCTCTGATAAGACACCACCACAGATGACTTGTCAGCAGAGGAAAAGCAGAAGTGCACTCTAAATCCACAGGTTGCAGCATATCACCTACTCCACTACTTTTCCCATTCACCCACCCAGAAAATAGACTGTAGACATAGTCTGTGTACCCCCAAAAAACAAAACCAGACAGTGGGCAGCAACTTGGCCTAGGGTCCAGAGACAGTAGAGTAAGCAAGGTTATGAGGCAAGGATCTCTCCGTAACAGCTGATGACTCCTAAAAGGTATAAAAGATCTATTCAAAAACTAGCCGGTCATTTCCAATAAAGAAAAAATAGACAGGATACGGAGTCAGTAGCTGGTATGCCTTGACCTGTGTTGCACATGATCCTCACCAAAACACCTGAGCACAAGCATCATGGTGCTCGTGAGTATGTGAGTTTGAATGTGTGGCTGAATTAAATCAGTGGCAGAATGAATGTGAGTGGGTAAAATCAACTTAAAGATCTTATAAATAAAATCACCTCCTATTAAAATTTACACTGAAATTTGTTAGACTAGATGGGAGGTGCCTACAGGAGAACTTCAGCTCAGGCAGAGGACCGTGGGAAATGATGCCTGGAGGATGTGGCCTGTACAGTAACTGGCTTCAGCTGAACTGAACTCATCATCTCTGCCAGGTTCATTTCTCAATGATACTGGCTGAACAAGACATAGAGGAAACCCTGAGGTAAGATGAAGCATCAGGCAGATGCTAAGACATACTTTTGTATCATGTTTCTGCACTTTCCAGAATCAGTAATTGATTTTTAGCTCTTTTTTTTTTTAATAGATTTAATTGCTTTTAAATTCTTTGCAGTCCTCTGCAGTGCTGAAAGAGATTCCAAAATGGTCTTTAAAACATGGAGCTCTTAATTCCCAAGAATTAGTGCAGTTGATTCAGGTAGCACAGATAATAATCTGAAGGTCGTACCTCTAACAGATTTAGGAGTCCCTAATAATCAAATTCCTTTCACCTGACTGAGGCAGCTTCACTGTAGACTTTGGTATCCCTAGGTTACCTTTAAACATGACTGAGGACAAAATCTTTTAGGGCATGATTCAAGTAACCTACTTGGAATGTCTGTATTAGGATGAGAACAAATCCTCATTTAGAGTGTTATGAACCAACCCGTAGACATACTGATTTTTTTCCAAGTCTGTTATCAAGCATCATGAATATTTATGGAAAAAGAAAACATAGCAAAAAAAGGAGAGGAGTAACCCATTTTTAGCAACAGTTACCCATTTTTATACTCCCCAGGTTGTTCAGTACAGGCTGGAAAAGTGTGAAGAAGCTCTTCCGGAAATAAAAAGCCATCAGTGGCCAGTCATGCTCTTACTGGAAGCAGTAAAGCCGTGTAGTTGCTAATTATCAAAAAACCACTTGCTTTTCATGCAGAAGACAGCTAGTATTCACCCACATGATCTCAGCTGTGGTACATTACCAAATGTGATCATGAATCTCATGGGAGACAGTTTGTACATCATCTAATATCAGTTATGACCCTTTGTGTTCACTACTCACTCATCACAGGCCTCGTTGGTCTTCTGATCACTGCAGGTTTCCTGGTAATTACATCCTCTGTGGGACACAATGACACACCAGTAAATAATATCAGCTTGAACTTTTTCAAATTATCAAAATAAAGTATCTGCAAATCTAGACAGCAGCATTCAATAAATCTTTATGTATCATGACAGAAGGTAAAAATGAAAGGATATGTTTTCAAAACCTCTTTTTTAGTTGTTGTTTCAAAGAAAATTTTAATTTTATGACAGAAATGATGAAATCTAGCATTTCTCAGTCCTGTGTATCTTTAATTTAAGTACTAGCTACTCCATATTCCAGTCCTCAAGAAAAAGGACTTAAGATTTATTATTGGGTCTAAATGGCACAGTAAAAAAAGGAGATTTACCTACCTGGGTGATCAAGAGCATCAGCTAAATCAAAATCATGTTGACCTAGAAGGAGGGTGACAGACGGAAAAAGACTAAGTCAGTGGGCAGGTTTCCATGACTTCCAGATCTGAGGGGTCTGGGCAAAGCCGGAACACCAGTAAGAAGCAAAAGAAAAATGCATCTGAACAGGAACAGGGGCAGAGCAAGCTGTCGGCAAGTTGTCCCTGTGCCGTGCAGTCCTGGTTGACCGTGTGAGATGGGCTCCTTTAATACAAAGAAGCTATTTGTTTGGGTAGCGCAAAGCCAAGCCACTCTCTCACGTTGTCCGCATTCAGCCACCGTGCAACCACGCCCTTGGAGAACACGGGTTGTCTGTTACACAGCACAAGGGCTGTTGCCAGAAGACAGCTGAAAGTAGCATTCAGCATGGTACTTCCAAAACAGAATCGTTAGGCAGGAACTAGTAATACCTTCGTTATTGTTTTACCAGCTCAGCTTCAGAGAGCAGCTTTACACGCAAGCCTGACTTTGGGGTTTTTTTTAATTCTTCCTGTAACATATGCTAGCAGGAAAAGATATAAAGATGTGTTCACCTAATTTAGTTTCCACTGTACCTTAAAAAACCTGAAAGGGGAGAAAAGAATCATTTTGGTTCTGCGTTAGGTGACAATGATGTCATTAAATGTCACGGCAGCATGATTAACATCCTGACCTTTGAAGTTAGCAGGTAAATAAACCTAGAAAATGTTTAAAATGTATGAAGTGAACCATATGTCTTTGAAAGGTTCAAACACGGTTATTCATGTGAATTTTACTTTCCCCTCTCTACAATCTGCCACTTTTCGTTTAATATGCAGCCTTCATGAAACACCTCTTTGCAGAGTATGTGTCCATTAGTTTTGATCTAGACTGAAACTTCACCGTCCTTCCGTTTCCACAAAAAATACAAGACCAGCCTGCACAAACCCCCAAAAAGTCACAGCGTTCCATGGCCTCCCTAAGCAGAAGTGTTTTACTGCACTCTGTTGGGTAAGCCTCTTGATCTGTGTCTGCTTATTGCACCATCTAAAAGGCTCAATACCTAACTCTTCGATGAAGTATGTTCTTGGTATGTCTTGAATACTCACTGCAAGAAAGGCATCATTGTTCAAGCAGGGAAACTGGGGGACAGAGAGGCTGTCGAGGATCTCCAGCATGAGTGCTCTGAGTTCGTCTCAGCCCTCTCTTCTCAACAGGTGTTGTCCATCTTCATGGCACTCTTCACATTAATTACTGTTCCTGAACAATAGCTCTTGCCTGTGTCAAAGAGCTCCTGGAAAGATTAACTATCTGTGGTAAAACACTGTGTGAGATGTGACAAGTGACAGGACGAGAGGAAATGGCCTTAAGTTGCACCAGGGGAGATCTAGTTTAGATATCAGAAAGAACTTCTTTACAGAGAGGGTTGTGAAGCACTGGAGCAGGCTGCCCAGGGAGGTGGTGGAGTCCCCATCCCTGGAGGTGTTTAAGAGACATGTAGATGTGGTGCTGAGGGACATGGTTTAGGGACCCTGGCAGTGCAGCGTGAACGGTTGGACTCGATGATCTTAAAGGTCTCTTCCAACCAGATGATTCTGTGATTCTGTGAATCTTTAACTATCAGCGCAGCACCATGAAATAGAAATGTTTTGAATCCTGTGAGGATTTTCACGTAAGTCTGTGAACCCAATTAATTATAGCTGGTGTCTGATGGGAAAGAGAAAACGAGGCTGGAATGCAAAATAGTGAATGGCTTCTAAAGCAAAACTGTCCCTAGAAAATAATATGACAAACCCTTGTTTGGAAAGGAAAAGCAGATAACAACATAAGGCTTTCCCAGTAATGTTATTAGTTATTAGTTATTAATGTTATATTATCTCTTGTCATTTGAAATGATCTTGGAATGTCATTTGTCTGATCACCTCCCCTTTCCCCGCCCTGGCTGCTTAGCCAATCTTGTCAAGTCTGGTAACAGCTGGACAGAGTCCTTAGATGGATAATATTCTAAGACCCTGACATATTCCTTTTTTATATATCAATCCATTAAATCCGTAAATCCATAAAACTGGCAAATGTCTTCCTCAGAAGGAATTCCCCGCTGGAGCCCTGAGGACACCACCACCCCTTACTGACCCTGAGCCCTTTCCCATGGGCCATCACAGCTGTGCTGCTGCCCAGCCATGGCACCAATTGGTCCTGATGCAGACACCTACCCACAGGCGTCATGACATCCCAGCATTGTCTCAACCTTTATGGTCAAATTACACTTTTCTCAAGTATTTTTTCGGTGCCAGCAAAATGAGCAACTTAAGTTCTTTGATTTTTTTCTTATTCTCCTCTGGATAGATCTTCTTTCTCGATCGGCATGGTGAGTGCTGAAGAAGGCTGGCTGAGCTGAGCCCTGCTGCTTCAGGATACCGCTGGCAGGGCTCAAAATATTTCTCATCAGATAGAGACATCAGAAATGATTTTGTATTACTGAAGATCTGTTGTGCAAATCAGCTCCTTTGTTACAGGTCCTGACATGCAGAAACTAGTGGTACAGAAAGCACTGCCAAGGTCCTAATGATGTAAAGAGAACGTGACAAAATCGTCTTGCGAAGGAAGACTCTGGAAAATTTCCAGGTGTAATATTCCTTTGAAGTTAGGGAAAAGAAAAAAATAGAAGGAGGAATCTAATCAAAAGAGATTCTGGAATTCAAACAACATGGTGCAGATGCTTTCAATTGCCTGAGAACCAAAGCAAAAGAGCAGACTGAAACAGTTACTAACATCTGCCCTTCTCCTGGCCAGTGCTGATGTTTTCCGCTCCTGTTGTATGTCTGCTCTGTTGTTTAAAAGGTGGGAAAAGGCAAGAGGTGTCGTTTTGAGACAGCAAGGGAGAAATAGAAGACAACTGCAGAAACTTTGAGAAAAAAGTAGCCTGAAAATCCCCTGCACAAATTATTGAGATTGATTTTTTTAAATTATTTCTGGTTATAAACCTAGTAATAAAATGAACAGATACCAACAAGGAATGACTGACGGAGTAAGACAGGAATCTACACTGAAATCTCTTCGGCTGTGTAAATATAAACCTTGACAGACGGGCGGATTGTATGTGCAGTATGGTAACTGATATTCCCACACACCAAAAATTTGCTTGGACTTCCATCCCAGCTTCCTCTGGTAATAACATCAGATGACCACAAGGAGCAAGATTTTGCGGAGCAGAATTTTAAGTGCTCGTTACCATTTCTGAGACTGCACCTAGATGTTTTAAGAATCTAATTTGGGAGGGTAACAGATGGTTAAATAGCTGAACAGCCCAGATGACATCCGCAAAATGGTGGATCTAAAAACAAAACCGCATTAGAGACTTAGAGAATGTTTAGCTCAATAGGAACTGCAGTCAGGGAACTCTGAAGATAAATGACAATGGAAATAAATTAGTCAAGCCTCTTCACAGAACAAACAGTCTGAAATAAATTAATTTTCCACTTACAAAAATAGCCTTTATTTTTTTGACCAGCTTCCATAGTAGAAACAGCTGGAAATACACTGATGAAAGTAAGAATGAAAGAAATTTTAGTGGGGAGAAAACAGCTTTGTTCCTTAAGAGTTTTTTATTTGGTCGGGGGGTTTTGTGTGTGATGTCCCTTTGTGTTTGGGGTTTTTTTTAACCTGAATAAAATTTTTTAGCTATGCAGGAGGCATTATCTTGGAATTATTACTGTTATTACTGCTTCGGGCCAGTATGCTCTTTCTTGACATTAATTCTAACCTTTCTTCTGGGAATATCGTTGTTTTTACATAGAAATAAAATTATTGTAATAGTGTTTTTTGTTGGGTCGTCTACAACGATTCATAACAGAGAGTTTGAGAAAATGCTTTTAAGTTTCTGCCTGACAGAACAGACCGGTCCTTATCTGCAAATGAGAAAATGCTAAGAAAGCAAGCCTTCCGGGTGGATATAGAGTTTGTATCGGGAAAGGACCTGTTTTAACTGTGTTTATGCTAGCTGCTCAAACGCAATGAACTGCACTAACAGCAGGACTTTTGCTGGCACTGCCAGACTTTTCTGGGATGTAATTCCCTCATCTCCAACCAACACATGTAGCTGTGCCAGTAAAAATCTGAAGTGTAGACCTGGCCTTCATAGCTGACAGTAGACTTCTGTGTAGCAGCCAGCCAGGGGAGAATGGACTCCATAAAGCTAAGCATCAAAACGTAGTAGCTTAAATTTCCAAGTTACTTCACTTATTTTTACAAGTGTGATTCTTGCAGGTAGGACATTTAATTTCGCTAATGCCCGTACTGTCTATGAACCTTTTTAATATCACGTGTGGAAGGATGGTGCTATAAAATCCTTGTTGGTCCTCCTGCTCTGCTATGGAGACTGTTAATGGTTGCTGTTTGGCACAGAAATACTGAGATGATAGCTTTTAGTAAGTTCCCTTGAATATACGACACATGCTGATGAAGCATCATGGAGCTGAGATAATCTCAACACCACCAAGGCAGTCTCTTTCAAAGTGGTGTCCTTAGACACATGTGCATTTAATGTTTGCAAAGTTTTGTCCATATTAGTTTTCTGAAAATGTGACTGAACTATCCAGCCAGTAGAGAAAGCAGCATCTTTTGCCTGTGGTTGAACTTGTGACCTAAATGTTAACGGATCCATCATCACGAGGGTCTGAGATCTCACAGTTTTTGAGGAGGATTTACAAGGAACAAGGGTGGATTCTGCGGGTGGATGTTACCCGCCGGTCACTTCACCTGTAGTCAGAAGTTTTCTGACAAAAGGCTACCATGGCATCATTCTGCAGTTTTTAATCTCCGTAAGTAGGCTCAGGCCTGCACTGAAAATCCATACGAACACAGCTTGTGGCCATTAGAATGATGCACATTTAAATAAGACAACCTGAGTCAGGTTACATGGCAAATGAAATTAACTTCTCAGGCCTTTAATATGGGTAGTCTACTATTAAAAAGGAAGGTAAGATCCATGAGAAAATGTGTTTGTATGTGTATAAACAGGTGTGTGGTCACACATCTTAAGGACATACATGCGCATGTGTGTTAGATAAATCCTTTTGGCATTAATATGATTAAATTAATGGGCTTTGAGGGCATTGCTAGCAGTCATATGACTGGGATGAGATTACTCGTGTTACAAATAAATTAGAAGCAACTAACTTAGAAATGTGAGCTAGATTGAAAGAGAAAATAAATTCATTTTACATTATTTAAAAACAAGAAAAATATTTCTTCAGTGTAATTAAATAAGAATTGTTTTGTGAATACAATACGTTAATGTTTTAAAACGCTTTAATGTTTAATGTTTTAAAAACATGAAGCTGGCAGAGATTGAGGAAGAAGTGGGTGACTCACAAATGAGACAAATTTTTTTTAAAAGGGAACAATATGTTACTTTAATAGCTCATGGGACACATTTTATGTTCTTTTTAGCTGAAATGGTAAGTTCTTTGTAGAGATAATTTCTGATGATTATACCATCATGAGATGTGCTCCCCCTGTAATGAGAAAATAGGTTATATTCTCCCAGGTACGTGATTCAGAACATACCCATTTACTGGTCCAAGTTTATTCAGGAAACAATTATGTTTGTTTAAAGGAAATTACTCATGTAAGAAAAATTGTGGGAGAGCATAAAGGTTTACATCCCAGAGCGGACACTTTGGACAAAATCTCAATGAATGGACACTATTTCTTTGATGTACTACCCTCGTGATCCGTATTTCCTGATGAGTTTTCTGTAGCTTTTTTCCATCATGGCCCTTTCATTCCATAAACAACAATTGCCATTACAACCCCTTGATGCTGGGGTGGAAAAGGAGTATGCTTTGGAATCTGTAATTAAGATCGAAATTCCAATATATAGACCGCAGCATATGGACCTGATTATTGGTTTCATGGTTCTTGCTAGGCCACTTCTGTTTATAGTTTGAATTCAAGAGAAATGAAAAGGTCTCTCTCACTTATTCATACAAGAGCACATTTGAATAATTACCAGCAAATAAGATGTGCTAATAAAGCAAGAGCAGCAGTACTGGTTTAGGTCTGTGAAGCATGGTCCAACCAAACATGAAAGAAAATCTAGTTCTACGTTGTTTGCTTTGCTGTGGATGCACTACAGCTTTTCAAAGGTAGCTGCTGTTCTTTATGATATGATATGCCCTGCATACATAAAATAAAACATACATAATTTTCTGTATTTTGCTTCAGAGCGGGTGCAGAAGAAGCTAGTGTGTGTTGTAAAATCTGAGGTGGACCAAAAACGTTGGGACCTTCGATGAAGCAGCACCATATGTTTGCGCATCTTACTGAAACTCAGATTTTCAGCTTTGTGTCACGAGGAAAGCTTAGGCGAAAGCCTGGGCTGTCCAGCCAAAGCTTCTCTCTGTCCCTGTGTGGTTCATGAAGCTATCAGCTCTTTTCAGCTGTTTTGTCTAAGAGTGTCAGGCTTCATAATGGTCACGTTACATGAGAACTGTACAAATAGATAAGCTCAAACACGAGATGTACATGAGGGTACCTCCTGAAACCCTGTAGTGCGGCACAAGCAACAGCTGTGCTGGGCTCTCTGAGTGACCACTCTTTGCCTAAGCACAGGCTGGCTAATCCACACTTCCCCAGCTGGTACTTTACAGGCAACAGAGGGAGCTGAAGATAATGTGGGAGGTCAGGATGACGCCAGGCTTTGTAATTTCTGTTGCTCACAGTGTCTTTTAATGTTCTTCCTCCCAACTTCATCTCAAGTGCACTGTTAAAACACAGGCAAAATGCCTTTAGCTCCTCAATATGGGTAGCACAGATCCCAATAGTGCTATTATTCCATAACTTAACAGCGAGTCAAATTTGTTGCAGAAATTCTCTTGTGTAACTAATCCTGTATGTCCTGAAGTTGCAGTAGCCCATCAGCATAATTATTTATATTGCTCGCCAAGCTGAAGTGGATGATCGGGCCGTTTCATACACATTCTTTGCTTGCGTATTTAAGATGAAAGACAGCAAACACACAAGGCCTGCATCTTCATATTTCATGCAAATAAGAACGTGTTTTCTAGAAAATAATAATGCTGGAAAGAGTTGACAGATGTCAGCAAGCAGGTCAGTTCAGCAACAAAGTCTGTGGTGTCTCAGGAGTCACTCCTCATCTCATTTGGACTAAACGAGAAAAGCAATTACGCTCCCTTCGCAGAGCTGAAGAAGCCTCTGCACATGCCACCAGAGCGCATGGAGAAGCCTCTGGGAATGACCCTGGGCAAAGGGTGATGGAGCATCACTTGGTATCTGAACTTCAAAAGCAGGAGACTCAGCAGAGGATCTGGCATCAGCCTTCAGAGGGAACAGAAATCAAGAGTCCTGGCACGTGGAATGCTCTGCAAATCTGGCTTGGATTTCTGAACAAAGAACCAGCCTTATTTTTGTTACCACAATGCTCAGGAAACAAAATGGTCTGTACAATCTTGGTGATCTCAGGTTTTGCTCCTTGCAGATGGTAACCTGCAAGAGAGAGCTGCAGTTTTGATGCAATATAGATTGTGATCTGGGAGTCTTCGATGTTAACCCAGGATCATTCCTGGTCTGGACTATATGCCCCTGGTTGTTCCACTGCTAATGTTATAAGACCTGGGGTGTAAAGAAGGACTTGACTTTAATTTGTCTGCTAACCTTAGTGACTACTCTGGCCTTTCATTTAATCTGGAACACTGTTGCCCTTTGAAAATAAATTGCTGTGATTTAGCTTTTTAAATAAATTCCCCAGGAATTAAAAAATGCATTGATGACAGGCAAAGCTTACATGGTGGAATTGGGACTGTTATATTTTCATAATCCTTTCTTTCAACTGGGATGGCTTATTTGCCTTCATGAGATACTGTACTACAGATCAGATTTTATTAACATTCATAGATGTCAGCCCCTCTGTGGAAATGAAGGAAGACTCTGATGTTAAAGAAGACCAAAACACTCTGAATCTCTCTTCTCATAGCCATGAGGCAAAATGCCACATATTTTTATTGATTTTTAATCTTGAAGGAATTATGACATTTATTTGTTTATTTATTGCTCTCAATGGGATGAAAAAGGATTGACAATCTCTGATGCAAATGAGGGAAAAATACGTACTGAAAACAGGTAGTTTGGGCACTGCTATCAGGCCTGCAATGTGGCAGCAATGTGGAGAAGTAAACCCGAGAAGCTGCATAACCACACCAGTTGCTCGCTCTTCCCAAGCGCTGATGTTGCAACAGCTCTGCAGTTAGGGTTTCAACCAGTTCAGGTATGTTTATTTATCAAGCTGCAATCACACCCCTGGATGATAGCACTGATGTGCCTACAGATGATAGCAGCTCTGGTACTGCGAGTGAAATATTTTTGGCACCCAGCAACAGGAGAATCCATGGTCTGATATATACCTGCCAATACCGCGGAAGCTTTGGGACGTACACAGGGACCTCACATGGAGTGACAGTGAGGACTGGAGCTTGATGGAGCAGTATAAGAAAAACAGGACTGTGTTTTTTGTCTCTCCCATTCTGTCTTTTAACACCAGTAAAAACTACATTATTCATAAAACTAAGTCATGTAGTATCTCAAATCCAAACAGGTCTGTAATTTTCTCTCTATAAAATGCCTAGCTAATTAACTGAGAATACAATTAGTTTTGAGTCATCATCTTCGTAAGCCTTAGCTGGACAGTGGTAGATGGTTTACTGATTAGCAATCAATGCTGTTCCCTTTATCTGATGGAGCAAACTTAATGCATCTTAAACATCACCAACCTTTGCACTGTCTTTGTTACAGACTAAACATGTGATCTATCAGTTGACCTTAAAGACCATGGATATATAGAGTATATCTGTGTTAACAACTTGAGACACATTTCTGAGCTGCCAGGCCTGAGTGAGAGTCTCAGCTGCTTTCCAGCTCTCCAGAGGAGAGAGCCCTCAGGTTGCACTGCTTCCCTGCTGCAGGTATGCACACAGGGGTACAGCCCAAATGGGACCTGCAGTATGTTCCATACCTCAGTTACTAGGGGAATAGGACCTAAGTTCTGTCTTACCACAGCCTAAGTGGGTAATGTGGACACAGCCAAAGCTGAATTATCACAGGTCAGCCAGGCCACAATAACTGACCTGGGTTATTAGCGTGAACTTCTGTGGAAGAAGTTGCTATGACATTTCTTTTATTTGGGTTGGGCTAAAAGCCACTCAGACAATTAGATTTTGCAGCTCAATTTATATGGGGGACCTCATGTAACCTGCCTAAGCTTGGAAAAAACAAAAGCCAAAGAGTGTAGATAAAAGTACGGAAAACTGCAGTGAGCACGGAAGTTTCTGAACTGTGTCAAGTCTCACCTTCCTTCTGCAATGTGGCCCTTGGTTACGCCACACTTCTCTTGAGAAGTAGACTGTCCATCAAGGTAGTCTAGCCAATGAACTGAAGATAGTTGGACATAAAGAAAATTCTGGGTGGTAAGGGGAGTGATGTGATCTGGTCTATCCATCGTGGCACAGTTGTTCCTAGAAGCTATCACAGATGGCTGCAACTTAGATAAGAATTAAGGCTGCATATAAAAAGTTGAGTCATGCCATAGACATTCCTATCATAAGGACTTAGACCAGCTTTTTACCAGCATGGCCAAGCCTTTCTCATATCATGTCTTGATTAGGACTGAGAAGTGGTTCCTGTAAAAGTCTCCTGAAACATGGTAGACACTTTGATGATAAAATTCAGTGGCTGTTGCCAAAGACTTAAAATAATTAATTCATTTTGCTTTCCAAAGTGGATTAAATAGTTTCCACAGCCATAAGACCGTGCCCAAAGCCCATGGCGGGTTTCAGCAATGACTTCTTCCCCAAAGCACAGCCTGAACTGGCTTTAAATTATCGTGCGTATAAAGCAAGGAAGGCTAGGCTGAATATCCTTGTAATTAAAGTGATAGAGTATATGGAAATTGGCTTGCCCATTCTCAGATTGCTTGAACAGAAATATTCGACATGAGGGAGTCCTTCAGAACAAGAAATTCTGCATGCCAGTGATGAGAGACTGTGTGAATCATCGCTACGGGACAGGCCAACACAGTCCTACTACTCTACTGTTTCTATGCCACGCATGTTACTCGCTTACAACCTCCAAATAGTTCCTCATTTGTTAAAATGGAACTCTGGCACTAATTAAAGGCAAGTTTTTTTCATTGCCATCACTGCAGGATCTCCTAGGGACTCCATTTAAACCTGAGGCAGTGGGAGATGAGCAGCGGCAGCTATTTTGGAACTAGTTGTTAATGATTGAGTATCCTGCAGTCAAACACTGGGATACAAGTTTTTGAAGTAATGCTAATATACTGGCACTAATTAAAGGCAAGTTTTTTTCATTGTCCATCACTGCAGAATCTCCTAGGGACTCCATTTAAATCTGAGGCAGTGGGAGGATGAGCAGTGGCAGCTATTTTGGAACTAGTTGTTAATGATTGAGTATCCTGCAGTCAAACACTGGGATACAAGTTTTTGAAGTAATGCTAATATACAGAACCTGAGGCAGTGGGAGATGAGCAGCGGCAGCTATTTTGGAACTAGTTGTTAATGATTGAGTATCCTGCAGTCAAACACTGGGATACAAGTTTTTGAAGTAATGCTAATATACAGAAAAGAAAAGGTTACTAGTACACTACTCAGCAGATGCACACGAGTATGATCATATCTGGTTTGATAAAACAAAAGGTTTTACAGAATGTTTTGCTAAAAGAAAATTATATTTGAATATTGGAAAACGACTCAATGCGAAAGAACCATGTTTTCCTAACTACTACGCGTTTGCCAAAAAGTAAGTACAAAATGTATTCACTTCTTCATTAATCCTGCATGAAAAAAAAAATAATGTATGCTTGTATCTGGATTTTATGTATTCAGAAATATCTTGGCAAAGTTTAATAAATTATTAATTTATAGTTACTAAAGCATGAACACCAATATGAAAGTATGAGAATCTTTAAACTGAAGCAGAATTTGATTTTACAATATAGCTAATCTGTTTCAAAATATCAATAACTAAGAAAAACTCTAAAAACATGAAGTTAATGTTTGATGGAGGATCTCTTTGGAAACTTTAAGTTCCCCTGGAAGCTCTCATTTTACAGTTCACACTTAAGAAGTTTATACTCAAGTCCAAACTTGTGAATAATTTTAGGACTGCAACACTAAAGAGAAGATAAGAAATTATAACCAACTCCAACTAGCATGGCTATTACAAGTGAACATCCAAAAGACACGTTATCTCTTTAGAAACTGCAGAAGTACTTGTCTAATCACTCTTGAATGCCTCTCATGAAAAAGTAGCAAGAATAACGCCAGCAAGCATTTCTAAATAAACAAGCATCTTCTTTTAAGGGGCTGGGGTTTCGGGTTTTGTGTGTTGGTTTTTTTTTTTTTCATTCTTAATAACCATGCCCTAGAAATAAAAGCCAAAGCAAAGGTTACTTACCTCTTACATGGACTAGAAGAAAGCCAAGGCACAAAAGAAGGCTGCTTCTGAATTTCCCCATGGTGTTCTACGCAGCACCTTGATTGCACTCGTTGTTTTTTTCCAGGCGATGATGGTAGATGTTGCAACTGCAGTGCTGAAGTTTGAGGAAGACGTTCAGAATCAGCGTCTCTGACCGAAGAGTTCTTTCACGGTCACACTCAAGCACCACAGAAGAGAGAGGAGTTCCTAAAAACCTCTTCTAGTTCAAGACAAACAACAAAAGCAAACAAACCACCTACAGCCAAGCTGTGAGCAGCAGCCGTGGGTGACACCTGCCCTCTTAAGGACTCTATTTATCACCCAGGCAGGGAGCACGAAATGTCGGGGAGCCAGCAGCAGCACCCAATGGGGAGGGAGCTCGCATGTTCTGAACCCACCTCCTTCCCCGAGGGAAAGCCAACCTGTTTGACATCCTCGCCTTCAAAAGCAGGGTGTGGTCCTGCGGGAGCCCAAGTAGCTTGTGAGAGGAGATGGGCCTTCTCTGAACGGCGCTTAAAAAATCTCTCAGATACACTGTCCTCAAAGTGCTGCTTCCCTGCTCAGTTTTTGGTGGAGTAATCACTGGTGATAAAGGCAATCCTGTCAAGAGTCCTATCGGCCAACTCAAGCCACCGCATTAGGGTAGTGACCAGAATCTGCTTTGCAGAGATTTGGGAATTGTCTGCAGAGGGATGACAAAACCCCTTAATTTTTATAAACTTAAAAAGTGATGTCAGTCTGAAGCATGCTCAGTTCCCTGGCAGATGCTTATTTTCACAAGGTAAACATTGTCTGTCATAATTTTTTCCATTTATCTAGATATATTTTTAAATACAAATATCCCTGCATGTCCTGCATGGAGAGAGATCTCAGATAGTGGCGAGCATGAGGAAGCAAAGTTACGGAAAATGAACAAAAAACATACATCCACCCATACATGAGCATACTTTAAAATCACTGATGTCATTTAAATCCAGTTTTGTCATAGCCTCTCTCTAGTAAACACATACGCCAGCACACTTGTCTCTCGACCTGGACTGCCACTGTCACACTGGCACTCGGCGCCACCAAGAGGACTGGGGTGCGTCCTCCCTTTTGCTGGGAGCTGAGCTGCAGGCATTCTGACAGTGCTGTTTTGACTAGACTCGGGACTCTGTTACCATGAATGGCCGATCTGTACGCTCATGATGTTGCTGGGTGATTCAGTCTGATGTAGGACACAGGCTGGCCCCAAGTGCACTTGTCTTGAGTTACTCAGAACATACAACACAGTGTGTGCACTGAAATCGTGCTTTTATGCTAACTAGAAAAAAAAATCATGAAATCCCAGAAACTGAATCGATAGAACTCTGTGATACTGGATCTTCAAGAAACTTGATATTTCAAGTAGGTCAGGTTCCCCTTGCCATGAAATGTGAACAAGCAGAATGGTTTATAAAGGTCTGGCTTATTGTATCACATGGCTTAACTGTTTTAAGCTAGTAATAAAAGCTCTAAAGCTCAATTTATGTGTCATCAGTCTTGTCAGGGCCAACTGTTCAATCTCAGGAGAGTTAAGGACATTAAGGTTTAAGAAGTGACTTTGTCATCCAGTTAAAACAAGAATTATACCATGACTCGAGTGATCCCACAAGAGCACTGTTTATTTTTTCCCAGATTAAAAAAAGCAGGCATACACGTGTTAATCTTCATATCAGTGACGAATTTGCCTGAAGGGAACAGGAAAGTTAGCAAGGCAAGGCAAGCATGGCAAATTCGCAAGGACTAGTCCCAGGCAAGTCCAAGCAGCTCACAAACGTTTAGAGGCTTTTCTTCAAATCGGTTGTTCTTGTAAGTGAAGTCTTCCCAAAATGCAGTCTCGCCTGTCTGATGATTCCAGTTCAATGAGATATTGAACATTCTCAAATTAAGTTTGAAGACGACGCACCCCTTGTCTAGTTCTGAACCCACTACCGCTGTCTAGCTAAATAAAAACAGCACACAGGAGGCATAGGAAGGAGTGGACCTGGCGTTGCAGTCAGGATGTCTCGAATACTTACCCACTTCTGTTCTTGGGGGCATTGCAGGAACTTCATAATCTCAGCTCCCTCTGTCAAAGACGTGCAACTGCTTGCCCAGGATACCAAAGAAACAATGTTATGTATTAAAAACAAATATAAGGCCTTACACTTGACCATAAATTGAAGTTTTATCACTTTGAGAAGTCATTGACCCGTCTTTTTCTATTTAAAGGGAAAACAAAGTTCTGCCTGATATTCACCTGACAAGCTGGATGACTTGTCTCAGTTTTTTTACTCCTTCTTTCAAGAAAAAAACCATATATTTAAGAAATAGCAAATGGGTGGCAAAACAAAGGCAGTGTGTCTACTCTACACCATACACTTTCAGCCCATCAGGCCTCTTTTAGATGAGACAAGCTAAAAGAGAAGGACAGTCACAACTCACCACAGTCACAGCCGCATCCTTCCTGTGGTCAGAAGTTAGACATTGCTCCCTTCGGCATGGGTGACCTGCTCTGTGAGTCTGTCAGAGATGAAAGAATCAAATTATACACCAGAACTACTGGGGAAGGCCACTAATATCCCACAGTATTCACCTTTTGTTACAAAAATGGAAGTATTTTAATTAAAATATTGAAACATCTGGCAATATCAAACAATAATATAAGCCAAATTCGTAAGTGACTCAGCAATACAATTTCTTGTCAGTGGCAGAATACAAGTATAACATGCGAGCTGGAACTTCAGTGATTTTTCACAAGCAGGCGGAGGAACATGCATTTTAATATTTTTTTCTTGTGGTTCTTAAAGTACTCCAAATGCAGGGGGTTGAAAAAACTACTTTTTCTCCATTCACATCCCTTCCCTATTCCTAATTATCTCTTCTCTTTCTTTCAAATGTATCTTTTATATCTGTGTAACAGAAAAGAGCAAAATAATCATTCGGTTTACGAAAAGGTTAAGGTTTGTTTCATAATCTTGTCAAGCAAAAAACAAACAAAAAATTAGATAGTGGCCTAAAATAATTAGCGAAAAAACACCACAATGCACAACTGGGAGTGTAATTCAGCCCAAGGTACACTGAAAGCTGAGTGCACTAAAATGTTTTCCTTAGCATTAAAAATTTGGCACAGATGTTGAAATGAGCGTGAATAGGAGCTACAGTAAAAAGCTGCCGAATTTTATTCTTAAGAATTGCCCGCTTTCATGCCCACAGCCCTATGAACTTGTTTGGATAAGTATTTGAAATTGTAATCACATCTGAAAACCATCAAAGCATTTTTCAAGCAGTCCTTTCACTGATAGGATGAACTGAACTGCCACCTCAGCTCCCTTGTAGAAGCTGAAGTGTTGTGATGTTCTACAAGAACAAGATCCTGCTCTGCTTTTTTCTTCCTCTTACTAAAGATAATTCCTCCTCCTCAAAGGAAGTAGACTGGGGAAAACCAGAGCTGAAGAGGGTGTGCCACAGGACCAGGACAGAGCTCTCTGCTGCCATCCATTTGAACTCAGGTTAATGGTGAAGGCACCTCACCAGGAGGTGAACATGCAGTTTGGGCCTGGAAAAGGGCAGTAATTTTTCATCCCATTGCACAGTCTGATCAAAGCCAGTATGGAAACCAGAACCTTAATTCTCACATTGGTGTCTGAAAGTCACTGACAGCCCTAAAGGCAACAGTGGGCAGCAGCTGATCCATGGGAGATAACCATAAAATCCCTTCAGTAAGGTGAAGAATCATTGCTAACTGATAATGGGTTTTGACCCAATGAATGTGAGAAATAATGAATTTGGATATTTCGTTAGGCAGCGCAAGAGCAGTTGAGCTACGAAGGCACAAGATCAAAGCCTCAATGGGTAGCGAGGCAAATAGCAACGTAGTGATTAATACCTTGCTAACTGAAAATAAGAAAAAACATGTGAACTGCTATGTTTTCTCCACAGGTAAGTAACAGAAACCCATACATTGGCAGGTTTTTTGCTCGCTGCACAGGAACAGCCTGAAATTTCAAGCCTTCATGCTTCTTTTCCTAGGTGGCAGCAGCTAATCTTTCCTCCTCCTCTCGTAACTCCATCCCATGAAGCCATAAAGGGACGAAGCCAGAGGACGCGAGAGCTGCTAAAATCAGCAATATATTCCCTCCAAACACAATCTTTAGGTTTGCTTGCTTTGCGGAGTATAGCTGTGCCCAAATTTATGCAGCAATCTACGTCCGTTTAGACTGAAAAAAAATCAGTAAATTTGCTACTATTTAGTCACCTGACAATCCCTGCACTGCCACCTCATTTAGTTGTGGTCCTCTCGTATAAGGCGGTGAGACAATGACACATGGCCCTGCAAAACTGTCTGCTCCTAAAGGATGCGATGATGGCTGGATGAGGAACGCTCAACACACACACCTTTAGGTCTGCCCACACTAAGCCTTCTGTTGCTGCGTGCATTTTCAGTAGATGCTGTGTTAGCAAAGGGAGGTGGTATTCTTCTCCAAAGGCCATGCCTGTCCTTCACACAGGGAGAGGTCTTCTCTGCACTTCACACCGGTAAGCACCCTGTGAAAGTACCTCACAGCTTTGATGCTACTGACCAACTTCCTTCTAAAATGATTTAAACGTCTGTAAGAATTAAAGAATAAATAAATTGCTGATGGAGCAGGAAGACGAATTCCCTTTGAAGACTCCTTTTCTGGTAGAGGGCCAAAATTTTTGTATTTCTAGAGCTATGAAGAAGGAAAATACATAAACGTTTTCTTTTTTATATTTTTTCATTTATTTTTAGAAAAATCACACTGTTGATATGATGGTTTAGTAAGTAATTTTTAGGCTTGCAAAAGCAGAAGAATGATTCAAGAGTCTGGTTAGCTAAAAGCTAGGTTGAGCTTCCCCCACCATTCTATCCCTAACAAACACTGGCTTATTTCTGTTTTCTTTACTCTTGGCATTGACATGAGATACCTGTTCATTCCTGCAGGTAAGCAGTACATTCCATTTATTTGTATTTACATAGATCAAAAGTTATATAAAAATCACTTTTCCATCCTCAAACACACTTAAAGGTTTTAGCACTTCAATACTAAAAGCAGAAGTTGGGCAAAAAAAGGTTTACCAATTAATCCCATGACAAAATACTAAAATCCGTGTAAAGCTTTATTGCAAGCTAAGAAACATGTACAAGAAATTCTTAAATGAATTATTCTTGGCATACATTCATATTTGAATGCACAGATATATTTACATGTTTAATACCCAAATTCATAAGGACTTCTAAGATGTTCCACGAAATGTCATCTTTCTGTAGAACTTTGCCAGATGGCTGAAGCACATTAGTAAGGCATGTATTTTAAAAATGCATGAAAATTGGAAACATTTAGAATGAAAGCCAACAGAACTGGTCAGACTATTCGGACAGAACTAGTTATTATTCCAGACTTAGTCCTTCAAGGACTAAGTTGATGAGTTGCAGTTTTTCAGGTTTCCACAGATCCTTGAAACCTCCCTGTGGCTTTCAAGAGTCATAACAAAGCTCACAAGTGCTTTCACTTGAGGATGCAGTCATTGGTTCTCATCCCAATGGCATTTCTTCACAAGGTCAAACGCGTTCTTCACATGTAGGCTATTCTGACTGTTCAGTGGACACCTGTGGAGTGAGGCTGGGTGGTTCTGGTCAGTCTCGCTATTACATACTTTCAAATTGTAGTACAGTTTCTGTCTTTTAAGTGCATATGATAAGCCTTCTGAATTCAATTTTCTGTTAAGTTTTTGGTTATGGAAGCCTGAGGATGTTAATCCCCACTCTCCAACACCACATCCAAGACTGTTTAGACAACTGCCAGACATCAATCTCATCAGATGTACAAAATCCGAGTATGGTTCTGATTTGCAAATCAGGATTTTCCACATCTGACCAGCTCAGTACTTGCTAAGCAGGAAGAGCCAGAAAGGATGAAGGGTCTGTGTGCACTAGTTTGGGTGTTCTGAATCTGTACCAGACAGATGCAATGAAAAAACCGCAAAAACAAAACTGTGGGGGTTTTTTTTGTCTCTTGGGTGCTCAAGAGCAAGCATCCCTTCCCTGGTGGCTGACCCAGGCAGCTACACCCACATCCATTATCCACACACAGTGAGCCACTTGCTTTCAGGTGCCCACACCATATACCATGTTGCTTGGTGGGAACACTCACTGCGTAGAGGATATTAAAAAAAGTGTTTGCGCTGCCTGAAAGCGATGGCGTAACAAAACATTAACTGCTTATTGTTTTTCTGAGAGGTAAGGAAATGTTAAACATACTGAATGCACTTGAGACACACTCATTTGTCACAGGAGTGAAGGAAAGAATGTAAAGGCACAACATAATCCTACGCTCCTGTCATTAAGGCTGTATATTGGTGTGCAACAATTCTTCACAGGGCTAACCATACAGAAGTACTCAGGTCTAAGTCACACTCCCCGAGGTGTTTCAAACAAGAACTGTTTTTTCATGCAACTTCAGACTCTGCTGTTTACGTTATGCTTTTTTTGTGTTCTTTTTCTCAAGCAGAATGCAGGCTCTATCCAGTTTCAATGTTCTGTTCTCCACGGTTTCTTTAATTTATTTCTCCAGAAGTACGCGCTGAACTAAAAAGTGAAAAACAACTCAAGATTAGTACACCAAGTTAGTGTACATTGTAAGTTATGTAATACTGTGTAACAGTACACGTGGGCAACAGCCTTTTTCAGCAGCTGTTTGAAACTGTGGGATAAACTCCCACAGGTAAGCAGAAGTTTGGTTCTGTGAAGCCAGTACCCTGCACACCAAGCAATATTACATTCCAGATTTCTCACTCAAATAACCAGATTCTTCTAGACCCGTGCAGCTGTCTACACTTGCAGTGTAACCCAACATGCAGTTTCAGACTTGCAGTTTTGCAGATGCAGAAATGAAATGGAGTACAGTCTGCGTAACTGACAGAAAAAGTGGGTTATTGAAAGAAAACGCTAGCCAGGGTTACCTACATCTTCAGGAAGTCAAGCCTACATAATATTTTAAAAATGCAAACCTGTTCTGCCATGCCATCTGACCTGGTTTATTGCAAGACTACTTCTAACGAGAAGCCTTGTATCAACCAGTGCATCAACACTGTGTTGCCAAAAGCAGAGCTGATGTCTGCTGACTCCCAGAACTTTTGATCAGGAGTAGCACCATGCTGACCATGGTTGCCCAGTTTCTTGGCTCAAAACATGCTCATGCTCTTCTGCAAAATACTACAGAGCTGTGAAATTTGGGATGTAACATGACATCAATATGTAGGCAGGAGTAATCATTTATGATAGCATCCCAAGTATGAATTTATTGTTAAAACAAAATAGGCATCATCTGACACATTTCATATCTTAGTTCTGGTGAATCTCAGACAAAATTTTAGCATTATCTTGCCTCTAGCTCTTTGGCAGAGGTCTTTGAACAATACTGCTTGCTTCACTAATACATTGCTGAACTGAGGGTACCTGCCTACCTCCAGTCCTCACTTCAATGGCCAGTCACAAGAAAATATTTTCTCCTTGAGAGTTTTATATATTTAACAGCTTAAAGGAAAAATATTTATAAAGAGGATCATGAGCCAGGTGGAAGTTCTTAGCAAACTGATGAAACTCCTGAGAGAAATAAGGTATATATTTTTTTTCAATTATTAAAAAAAAAAAAAGGGATAAATGGCTGTGTGGGGTTTAGATTAAACAAATTTTTAAAATTATTATTGCAAATTTATACTGCTTTGAGATTTTAATATTCAGTGTTTCAAAGACACTCAGCAAACTTCAGCATGAGGTTGCACTACTTCTTCCTTTGCTGACCAGTCACAAGGGCTCGAAGGCCAAGTATTCAGCTGTACTGCTTCCTCCAGATCGGATATTGTTAGGGTTCTCATTGCCTTAAAGGAGATCCTTCCACAGCTGTCACCATTGTAGAAAGATTTATTATTTGATGATTCTTTCGTACAAGAATCATCCTCTGTTCACAACCGAAAGTGTTTTAGTTACAACAACATGCTAGTAAGATCAGTCCCCCTTGCCCCCAGGGCAGCCTCATCTCTGTCCAAACATTATTAATATTTTTTAATACACATTCTTGCCGAGTTCTATATTGGTTTACAATCAAAAAAGGCATCAGATTCCAATCAGACACAACATACACTAACAAAACACCTGTCAGTTAATTGCAGTTATGTATCATATTAGATAAGCAGGCTTGTGTTTTCATGATCGTCTTTAATAAGACTTTTGCAGAGAAAATCCAACTATTTTATTCTCTAAGCTCCTATATTTCAAGGACTCCAAGACAACAAACCAATCTGTTCAAAGATTAAGAAACTAAAGAATAGTGACCATATTATCAGAACTGAAATTTGATTCAGTTCTAATTTGTCTTAGTAGTTATTTTTTTTTGAAAAACAAAACCAAACAAAACAGTGCACTATGTTAGATGTCAATAAAGTGTATTTAATAGGATCGCCAACAATAAGTTGATATTCCATCTAGATTCTTCTCTTACCAGGTGGCTCAGATTGTGCTCCCCGATGGCTTTCCATATTCACATTCTCTTCATCTGCTGGGAAACAGTCAGATGTTTAGCATCCAAATTCTCTTATCTTCAAAGCTGTTGATTAATAGAGGTAATCTAGGGGAAGAAACTGAAGAAACTGAGCTACGTAGTGGAGTTTCCCTTGTGTTGCCCGCATGTTAATTTTAACATGCATGGTAGCTGTTCACTCAGTTTCCAAACTTCCCAAATTACAAAACAGCAGTGCTTGGCTGGATGGCTGCTCTATCACCTCCCTTCACCAATCAGTCAGAAAGACTAGAAAGGACAAAAACAAAGCTGCTGCCCCACCCAAAGTTCTCTGATCCAAGTTATTTCTTATACACGTGGAAAAGAAGCAGATAGCAAGCAACAAACAACTGCAGAAGAAACAATCATTTGGGGATGAACATCCCAGTAGTTGTCAGAAAACAAATAGGTAGGCAAACATCTTGTGAAGGGACAAAGGCAAGATAGAAATGACGAAGTAATTTTCATTATGAAAATAGTCTCTAATCCCCAACCTCCACTCAATTTTCCTTAAAGAAATTATCTCTTTCCTGCCTTGTTGATTAAGAAGTGCTTTTATTTTAAGAAATGCAAAGCTTTATGTCTGTCTGCTTCTGAAAATCTAAATTTTGGGTGAGGCATTCTTCAGACACCCTGTATTAGATGACTAGTAAGAGAGGTTACTCTCTGTGAACACAAACCCACTGTGCTATTAAAACTACCTTATGCATAAGATCAATTTCTAGCCCCCATATAAATAAAAAAATGCATCTCTTTAGACAGTAGAAAACAAAAGCTAATTTATAGAATCCTTACCGCTTTGTTTGAAACAGAGCTTCTTCTTCTGGTAAGCAATGAAACTAGATACTGCTCCTATTACGGTAGCAAACACAGCACTTACAATCCCAGCTATCGCTCCCTGAGAAGCTGGGTCTGTGGGGGGAGGGGAAAAAAGAAAACACAGAGGTTTGCATACATTTTTCAGAATTGGAAACAACGTCAAACTTTATTGGCTCAATGTAAACCTTGTAAATATTTCCAAAAAACCAATAAACTGAAATTATTACATGAAACTGTAGTAATCAACTCTTTCTGTCTTTGTGAATAGTGAAAAGTGAATCCTTTAATTTCATAACCACTGATTTCTTAGCAATGCCTATTGTTAAGCAACTTAAGCTTGCCTGTTGTACATTCCACTAATTAAAACCAGCTACTCTCCCATAGCCAAATCTGAGGGAATGCAGTCACTGCACCAGCACCCCTGAGACCTTGACACTTTTGAATCATTTGCAACACGGACATTTTAAAGATTGGTGAAAGCAGAGCTGGAAAGTAAGAATTCTACATTCCACAAAAGTTTTTAAACTGAAACCTGCTACCAGCAGTGGCCATTCCAGCAGAACATTAGCAATATAGAAAACCCCAGAAAACAAGCTTCAGTCTTGCAGACACCATCATACACACAAATGTATACATTTACCCTCAGATTGTTCGCCATCATTAGGACTTGCTCCCTTTCGATCTGTAAAATTTAACAAAAGGTTTTGGTTTGACATGTCTCAAGAACAATCATATCATAATTGACCACCTTTTTGTCAATTAATCATGCAAAATTACAAGCTATCTATTATATCAATTATATTACATTGAGTGCTAAGCTCTGGCACTCAAAACTTTCTATTTCCACAGCACAGCTCATGGAGGTGCCAACTTCAGCCCTGGGTGCTCAGCACTTCTAGGAAATGAGCGCAGCACACCTGTGAAATCTGGTGTAGTCAACTCGCCCACCACCACAGAACACTCTGCAGAGAGGACCAGCAAGTAATTTCAGGGTAGCAATCAGCTGTATTTCCATGGAAACAACTATCTTTTCCTAAAATTCCACCCTCATTTACCAAATACCTTTGCAGTTTTCTTAGCAAACAAGAGAGAAGTTCCGTAAATACTATCCTTATTTATCACTATGCAACTTGTACCACTGAAACAGGAACCCGTGCATATGAAAACACCACACAGGGGCTTCCTGCCCCTGCCAGTTTCCAAGTTTCTGCCCCAAAGGAACCTTGGAATGTGAAAGCTTCCCAAAAAATTAGCAGCCAGTAATCTTGTTCAGGTCAGCTCTCTGAGTAGTCAGTAACCAGCAGCACATCTCAAGAACACATCAAGATAAGATACTTCAACTAACTCTGATCTGGAATTGTATAAAGTTGCAGTAACCCACACTAGGACAACTAGCCCCATCCTAGCGATGACCATTACTGCAGCTTGGTCTCAACGACCATCTCTGTGCTGAGCTGTACTGTCAAAGCTAGACCTGGCAGATTACTCAAAAAAAGTACGGTACACTTGGAAATGGTTTTATACTGCTCAGAGTAGATACACCCTACATTGCTTGGAAGTGTAATTCATCCCAGGAGACAGATAAAGTCTTTTGAGAACACAATGCAGACCCTTCCTCTGACCCACCCCTGGGCTTCCTAACCACAAGAACTAAAAGAAACTGAGAGTATGTCACAGATCTGAAAATAACACATGGATGACTTTAAAAAGTGTATTCATGGTGAATTTTGAAATAAGTACCACATTCATATCTGTTTTAAACCCCATCTTTCTTAGTGTAACAGTAAAAATCATTGACGGTTTTAGCTCTGTACCAGTTTTACTTCTTAATTATCCAGGGGGTTTTGGCAGAGACAGAACACATTATATGCTCTTAAGTTTCAGATACCAGAACCAAAGGAGTTACAAATTAACCTGCTTGTGAGCAAGCTTTTATCAAAAGCTCAGGTAGCCATAGGATCAATATGAAGCACAACCTACTGTCTTACCATTGCTGCCATCACTATCGCCTCCTCCTATTGGTAAACTGCTATCGAACAGATCTGTATCATCAAAGTTGCCTATAAAAAATAAAAATAATACTATCTTAGATGTTTTAAATTCAGTGTAAAGGTATCTCAAGGCACAAAACAACATGGAAGTTTTCTTTAGAATGTTCAGCTGGCTTCATGGTGGTTTTAGGCTCATCATCATAGCCACAACAGGTTCACATTTCTAAAGTCCTCCCAATCTCAAGTTCCTTCAGCTCAGCACTATACAGTTTGATAGCAGCACTACTCTCTGTAGACTTCCTGAGGAACTGAGACAAGTCAGTGTCCAAGTGCAGGTAGTACTGCACAAGTCACAGGCTAAGGAAGCAAGAAGCCCTGTAAGCTACTTAACTGGAACAGCCCAAGTCTCACTATCCTGTTAAAGCAGAAAAAGGACATGGACAAGAAAGGACCATTTCTTTTCTTTTCACAGCTGCAGCTGTGAATGTCTCTTCAGAGTTGGGTTTCTAAGTCAAAATCACTCTTTTGAACCCGTACAAAGGTTCAAAACACAGTCCTACCTGAACACAGTCACTAGAGGAAAAAAAGAGTTCAACATGCCACAATCCAGTGGCTGCAGTATTTGCATGACAACAGGAAGATCCGAATGCAATTCCCTCCTCTGATTTATTGCAGGACATTGAACCAGTCCCTCTCCATCTCCACTGCACCCTACTTCACGGGGCCTCCTCCTTCCCTCTGCTGCCAAATAAATCTTTAAGTTTATGCAAAGCAAATCTGCTTCAAGCAGCAGAATAAAAAGCATAGCATCAGAGGATATTTAAACTGGGTGGAAAAAGCATGTACTGAGACATGCAAGACTTGAATTCAAATATCTGCTGCAAATCAGGCAGGAAAAGGAACACGAACCAGGACTCTTTACCACCATATTCATGTAGAATAGCGCTATCACATCTGCATCTATTTGAATCTGTTTTGTTCTGAGTTAGGCAAAGGCAGAAAAGACCTCTAAAGCACAACAGGCAGGGAAAACCATATATTTTAAGCCTACTTTTCAAACATAACAGCATTGTATTTCTTAACCGGGATTTTAAAAACAAGTAAAAAAATAAACCTTTAGCTTTGAGCTTTACCTTTAATTTAGATGCTTTAAGAATACAGATCACAAGTAGTTCCTACTTACTTTTTAGCACGACCAGCAGGCATTCAGTTGTACAGATTAAAGGACTCAATCTGATACACAGGTGTTCCACCACAGGCAGCTAAGAACAGCATTGCCCAAAGCTCACACACTCTGTCCCATCCTTCCTCCTCCCCACCCCAACCCACTTCTAAGCAAAAAGAAAGTGACTCAACAGGTTTGTTAAGGAACTTCAAGACTGCTGCAAAGCTTATTTACAAGACAATTTTTCCTCAATCTTCAGTGTTTATCCAGTGCAACATCTGACATACATAGCAGCCAATTAACAAGGAATAATGATTAGGAGTTTAACTGAGATAGTAAAACCACATCACGATTCAGGAGTTTGTGCTACAGCCTTACCACTCTCTTTAGGATTTGTAGGTGGATTTTGCCTGGGCTTATCTACAAACAGAAGAGAGATTTAGGAAAAAAAAAAAAAAAAAGGTTAAGATATCAAAAGCAGAGTACAATTCAGTAACTTTGAAAGGGGCTAGGAAAGATGAACGAATAGTTCTCTACTGTTCAGAAATTCCTGTTAGGTCAGTCTTACCAGGGTCTCTAGGATTTGCAGGCGGACCTGGCTTGGGGTCATCTGTAGACAAACAGAAGTGAGTGAAGTTATTAGCATGAAGCAACCAAAAGCAAAGCATATAGTGACCTTGAAAGACGCTCTGAGCTAAAAAGGTATCAAATCTTCCCCATGTCCCTTTCCTTTCCTTTCCTTCCAATGTTTCTCTTTCATTACCTGAGGTTAAACACTGTATTTTAATGCAATTAAATGTAGCAGTGTTTCTTCTACATTAGCCCCTATGTCAGACCCTTGCTATAACTGAACAAATAATTCACTAAGTGTTATGCAGTGTTATCTTTCAGCCCTTAGGAAAAAAGGATACTGTGCATTATCTGCCTAACTGGATGCATCTTCTACTGGCTGAGCAAAACCAATATCACAATTTCTGCTGTAGCCCACGCTGCAGAGATGAAGCTCTTTAGAAAGAGTACTTTCTTTCATATTATTTCAGACAGATTAACGTGTTCTTGTGCTATTAAAATTACTTCCCAGAAAAGAAGAGATTACTTCAGTTTTAAAAACTCTTCTATAAGAAATAGTTTATGGAGTTAGTGCCACCTAGTGAAGACACAGCAATGAAGCAATGAGGACTTGACTGAGAAATGAGTGAAATACATACAGTTTTTTTGATCCAGACGCATAAAAATGAAGGTAAACAGGACTAAATTGCAATTGTTTTTATTGGCAGTCTGTTACCCTAATCATCCCAGTGCCCTTATTACATTTAGGTAATAACGGATGGTAGTAAAGGATGGTAACAAATGTTGCACCAAGTCCCACTGCATGGTAACCAGGAAAATGTGATACTTACCAGGCTGAAAGGCATCTTCTAAGTTGAAATCATCTACAGAGAACAAAGGGAAATTTTAAATGTAATGCAAAAACTGAACAAGTTTTAGACTATTTTTACACATAATGCACCTCACAATGTTTTCACCAAGAATATAACGCCATGCTCATTCAACAGTGGCCCACGGAAGAGCACCCCAGAGTTACCAAGCATTATCTGCCAGACTACATGCTGCTTTTGGTGCTCACGGTACGTGCCAAGGGCCAGCTTAAGATGAGCAAGCTCAAAACGTGCAGACTGAAAGCCAACAGAAGGGATTTTCTCAAGGTCTTTAAGCTTGTGACATCACAAAGTAAATTTGTGAAAGCACTAGCAGAAGACTCCAAAACACGGAAATTTTTTGCTACTAGGGAATTGCTTTCTTTTATAGAAATATTACAACTCTATGTTACACTAAATTGAAAAATTCAGGCTCTCAAATTAGTATGTACAACTACACTTGACTTCACAGTAAAAGGCATCATAAGCAGATGAGATTCTACCAGAATCTGATGGTGATGGCTTCTGAGATGGAACAGGCTTCTTTGTAGTTGCTATTAGGGGGAAAAAAAAAAAAGTTTAAATACTGTTTAACACAGTTCAGAAGACACATGAAGGACAAATGTAAGCTTATGTCTATACAATGAAAAGCACAAGATCATCAAGTCTATACAGCAAGACGTTTTCCCCTTTAGAGGATTCTCTGAGTGTTCCTAAAGACAAATCTCAGTTCTGTGTGGTTAACCTTTTGACATACCCATAGCTGAATTGTTCCACTGCGGTTTAAGCAAACTACATGTGGGGAAGGTGTCATGCTTGGTTATGCAGCGATACTCCGAAATACACAAGTCAAAAGGGTAGCCACTATTGTCCCATCTAATTCCCAAAATTTGCAAGAGTGTAGTAATTACCAAGTGCATCTTCTAAGCTGAAGTCCTCTAAATTGCCTGTAGAAGAAGAAAGCAACAGTAAGAACTTTTTCTTACTCAAAACCAACACTTAGTAGTCATAAACATGTCTTTGATGTATCTTGGGGTATGTTTGCTTCTTCCTATGTCAGACTAGAAGAATATTTTCAGTCAGGGTTGAAGATTTAAATACTTTTATCACCGAGGTACTTTTGTCACTGCTAATTGGCTTGGCCTTGGTGAGAACGCAGGTCCAGGGGAGCTTCCAGCAGCTTCTCACAGAAGCCACCACTGTAGCCCCTCCCCCACTACCAAACGCCTGCCACACAAGCCCAACACACCACTCCAGGCAGATTAATTTTCAGCCCTCAGAAAAAGAGCATTCTGTCTTGCTGTGTTAGATCAATTGCTAGAACTACTGTTGCTTACCCAGCCCACCGCAAACACACTAACTCAATACATTCAAGACACAGACTGGTTTCACAGCATGAACACAGTAGTGCGATCTCAGCAGCAGACACTTGTAAGATAAATGGACAGCTAAACCAACTGCTTGGGATATTTCTGATAGTTCATCATTGCGACTTTCACTGAAGCAAGGAAAAAGAAAAAGGCATGAAAATAGATACCAGTTATTCAAGAAATAGACATCCAAATATACTTCTCCTGCTCCAAATAAGCTGGGAGACTTTTTCCATCTACGAGGTATCAAGCCAGCCAGAGCAAACCTTAATTCCAGACAGAGCTAGCCTACTTCAGAAGATACATGCATGAAGCATTGATGTGTCTGACTTTTCCTCTAAGAATGTAGCTAAAAGAGAGGAATCAGAACTGGCTACTGCGAAGTCTGAAGAGAGGAAAAAAACCCAAACACTTCACTCCAGGTGGACACCATAAGCTCTTTTAGATACTTAGCTCATGAAAAACTGTTTCACAGAATGAAAAATATTTGCAGTTTATCTGAAGTATACATCATCTTGCAATACAATTTTAAAAAAGTAAAATAAGCAGTTGCTAAGACCCAAATCTCAGTTACCTCTGAAGTTACCCCTTTGTTAGGCTACACCAAGAAACCTGCATATTAACAGGCAAAAAAGGTCAAAACATTCAAGAGAAAGTTAAACAGGTATTTGCATAGTTGTTCCCCAAACTTGAATTCCAGTTTGTTTGTTTTCTCAAGCACATACAGCTCTCTGGCTACCATCCTCCCGGAAGGAACGCCCAAGACAGGACCTGATCAGGTATTTGCTAGTCTAACTCTAAGAAGGCAGGCAGAAAGATCTGTTGAAGATGCATGCTCCTCAAAACACTCTACCAAATTAGCACCAGAGGATAAACCACCACCATCTGTCTCAAGGTTAAAGACACATCACTAAGTCAACGAATGTTACATTAGCGTGAATATTTCAAGAGCACTATTTCTTTTTAGAAGGACTGGCAGAGGGAAAAATAAGCACATATACTCAACATTATGCTTGGGTGCAGCTGAAGTTTCACCTGGAGCAGAGAAGAGGCTACATGAATAGTTTCCCACTGCCATCACAAAATTTGGTCCAAGGACTCTGTGAATGACAGCATGGTTCCAGCGCAGTGGTTTGTCTCAAGAGGAGGAAACCAGTGTATAAGAATGTGCATTCAGTGACATTTCTGTTTTAAGGGATTGTTTTCACTCACGATCTTCATGGAGAAATAATTTAGGATGACACTGCTGACTGTCAATCTCACATAAGAGATGCTTTGAGAGAGCAATATACAGATGTGAGAGTTAATAAAATAAAAAATTGTTCTGTATTGACTGGAATTATTCAATAATCTGCAACCACAGTTCTGTTCTCCAAACATGTAGCAAGATGCTGGGCTCTTCAAACACAACACTTTGCCTCTTGCCTCAATAAAGTAGCTGAAAATGTCAAAACCTACCTTATGAAACTCATTACGCTAATGCGCACTCTGAAGCACTGCAGTCTGCTTTTCCAAAGACTGGTGTTTCTCCACTGTTCATGACAAACTTTCATGTCTTTAAAGCACTTGCTTTTACAGCTGTACTTGCTCAGCTTTAGTACAGGTGGGTTCAACCAAACTAGAAATTCAGTTACTGAGCGTGAAATGAGAGAGGCTCAGTACCAGAGATTCAGCTGGTTCCAGGGAAGAAACAATCAGACACAGAGATAAAGCTACACAACTAGAATAAACGTAGTAGCAGGATCCAAGAAGAAAAGAGTCAGCAAGAATATGCTCCACTCACTACAGGTTTAAGGAGCACCCAGAGTAACTGAGCTTATGAGCATTTTCTTAGTCTAAGCAAAGATAACTGCAAATAAAGCAGGTATCATATTGCAGATAAAGCACAATACAGCAGTTATTTCTAGCTCCTATCTTCCTTCCACGTTCACAGCTCAAATATCAGGATCTCAGGAAACAGAGCTTCAGCAGGCTGTCCCCAGTAACCTGCAGAGTTTGTGTCAAACGGGGGAAAAACAGCAGGTAAAACAAAACTGCAAACATAAGCTTTTGAAAAGCTACTGAGCTAGAGGGTATTCAAGAGAGCCAAGAAACTACACAAACAGGAGTCCTGTGCAAACCCATCACCACTCTCAGATACTTACTGCTACAGTATTAGGTTAGTCATAGTTACATTCCACTGCAGAAACCAACACGACCTTTGCAAAGTTCCTCCATTAGTCATGTGTATGGCAACACACCAAGAAAGGAGACTTGTGGTGAATCACCACAAACTAACTTTCTGACTTGAGCAACAGACTGCTTGTTTTTTCTAAAAATACTGGCACCCTCCCCTTTCCCTCCCTCCCTCCTCAGCACCCTGCACATTACAGGGTGCCACAAAGCACGCATACTGCAAATGGTCTTCCAGTTGCAGGCCTACAGACCAGGACTAAGTGAGGGTGGTCAGCTTGTCCACGTTCCACTGATGGATGATCCTGCCACTCATCAGTGGCCGACTTAACTATCCATCCTAGAATCAGAGAATATCTTGAGTTGGAAATGACCCATAAGGATCATCGAGTCCAACTCCCTGCTCCTTACAGGACAACCTAAAACTAAACCATACGACTAAAAGCATCATCCAGACACTTTCTGAACCCTGACAGGCTTGGTGCCATGACCACTTCATGGAGAGCCTGTTATAGTGACTGACCACTCCCTCAGTGAAGAGCCTTTTCCAAATGTCCCTTCTGAATATCCCCTGATATAGCTTCATTCCACTGATCCGTGTCCTATCTATGGTCACCAGAGAGAGGAGATCAGCACCTCCCCTTCTACTGCCACTCTTCAAGAAACTGTACATGGCGATGAGGTCACCTCTCAGCCTTCTCTTCTCCCAAGTGAACAAACCAAGTAACTTTATCCACTCCTCAGAAGTCTTGTCCTTGAGGCCTTTCACCATCTTGGTTGCCCTCCTCTGATCACCCTTTAATAGCTTTGTAGAACTGTAGAATCATTTAGGTTGAAAAAGACCCTTAAGATCATTGAGTCCAACCATTTGATGTCCTTATATTCATATGCCCAGAACTTCACATAGCACTTGAGGTGAGGTCACACCAGTGCAGTGGAGAGTGGGACAATTACCTCCCTCTACCAGCTAGCTATGCCGTGCTTGATGTACCCCAGGACACAGTTGGCCCTTCTGGCTGCCAGGGCACACTGTTGACTAGTATTCAATTTGCCAAACCCCAGATCCCTTTCCATGGGGCTGCTCTCCAGTCTCATCCCCCGGTTTGTACATATAATCATCCTATTATCCTATCCCAGGTGCAGAATCTGGCACATGCTTTTATTAAATTTCATACGCTTGGTGATTGTCCAGCTTGGGTCTGTCCCGCTGCCTAGCTGCTCATGAAATCTGCAAAAATCCTGGGCTGAAAGAGGCCCTTCATCTCTGCAGAGTTTACAAGAGGTTTGTTAGCCCTCTTGGGGTACAAGGATGCTGGCAGCCACAAGGGCATAAACTCTTGAGCAACCAAGTGAAAAGCAGCTTCTCCAACTTCCGGCAGGGACACTGAATTTTATATTCCTGCATCTTGTGCTCCTTCCCCTTGGGGGACTGAAAACTTGAGGAGTAGAAATACTCAACGCCTAACCATAACAGAAGCTACAGAAAATACAGGGAAACCAACACACTGAAACTTGTTCACCAAACACTTTAAATGACAGAGCAAAGCCATCACATCCCTTGCAATTGCTTTTTAAGCTTATCAGCACTTGATTTCGATTCCAGTTTTGCCTCACCAGCATTAGGTATCTACAGTATTAGGTATCTACTCTTCAACTCATTTTCTGCCAGTTATATTCCAACATGCCCTAAGCAGGCAAAACCGAGAGGAGTAATTTAATCAAAAAAACCCCAACCAACGAACAAAAAAACCCACAAACCAAAACAAACAAAAAAAAAAAGGTGACATAGTTCTCCATACCTTGCTGTAAGAACTGCCTTTCTAAGGTTTTAAGTGGAGAACCTGGAACATGAAAACCACACGCTGTGAGTGGAAGAACATGCTTAAAACTGCACTCTTTCTCTCAGCCAGGACAGAGGTTTGCAGGCAAGATCCCTCTGTGTCAGGCAATGCAGATGCAATGTTTACTACCACTGCCAAGCAGCAGTTTATAATTAGCCCTGCCTGGAGTCTCATGAAATTAAATCCCTCACAGTTGTTTCATACCCTGTTCCTCCTGCAAGTACCCACCTATTGATGCTGCTTTTCAAATTTAGTTTCTCTGCAGAGCAAGACAAAATAAAAAGCTTTGCATAAAGTTCTATTTAGAAGAATGAAGCCCCTTCCTACCATAAATAAATGTGGTCCAAACACAAATAACAACTGTAAATCAGCCAAAAAAACAAAGATAATTTTTTACATCTGGGGAATGTGTGCTTTCTGCACAGCTGGGGTGTTCACTGATGTATCTGACAGGAATGGAGGCAGAAAAGCCTTCACTGCATCCAATAAAAAGATTTATTTCCCCTTTAAAAAGATGCTTAAGACTACCCTAATAACTATCATATTTATTTTCTGTACAGTGATCCAAAAGCTACTTCCCTGAAAAGTTACTTTACATCCACTGATCTTGAAAGCACAGTATAGAAAAAGTTAGGCAATTATGTGGCCTAATCTTTTTCTGATCTGACTGCTAGAAAATAGTTTTTAGACTAATCTGTGATTTATTTTAACATTTTAATTGGTAACTATTACTTCCAACCAAAAATGGCAATTTAATATTTTTAAAGAGCCTACAAGGTCACATTTTGACTCAAAACTATTTACTTAAGTAAGTGTGGTCATGTGAGCATTTTTTAACAGAACATGGTAAAAAAATAATTTACTGGTGAAGAAAACCCCGTATTTTGAAGCACAGTTTGGGGAATTTTGCTTGTGTAAAAGTTTCTTGTGTGCTGGGCAATTTTTGTTGCCCCTTTGAGCTGTAGGAAATACAATGGGGCTCTAAACATCAACGATAAGCAGAGAGGACAGAATGAACAGATCTAAATCAGCAAAAAGCATACAGAAGAACCAAGTGAACCACAAAGCTAGAGAATTAACGTGACGGCAACAGTCCTGCCAAATACTGAGCTGCTCATCCAGAAATGAGAAGGCATAAAAGAGAACTATGCAATAGTTATAAAGGGTCTAAGAACTCCTGTGAGTCCCTTCAATCAAGTAGTGAAGTAAAAGAAAGTATTTGTCATTTTAGTCACAACCTGCCCAGTGTCTACCACTGTCTGGTTGTTTTCTTACAGTTTGTAATTCTGCACGTCCATAATCAATGTGACCAGTTTCCCTCCAAGCAACAGTCTGGACATTTGGTGATTCTCTTCTGGTTACATCACCTCAGAGGCAAATCAACACCGAATGGCAAAGCCACAGATCCCAGATCTCATCCTGAAGCTTATAACAGTTTTCAAAGCACTGGCACTAACAGAAGCTTGGAAAGAGCTAAAGTATTTTCTGTGCTTCGTGGAAAGCTGTTTCTTCCAGAGAATACCTCCCCCACATACTCAAAGTTTTCAAAACCTGGCTGACCATGATCCTGGGCAACCTACAGTGGCTGACCCTGCTGAAGCAGGGTATGAGACTGGAAGGTCTCCAGAGGTGTCCTCCAGCCTTGGCACTCTGTGCTCCTGTGACTTGGGCCAATTCTAGTCACTGGACTAAATTCCTTGTGCTACAAAACTCACACAACTACAAATAAAATAAATCAGTCTGTCCCTCTGCTATTCATTTTACAGGTGAGAATGGAAATACATGGCTCTGGTTCATGTAAGTGGAAACCAAAGCTACGCTAACAAAAGCTGTTCAAAGAACATTTGGCTGGCAGAAGCATAGCACTTGCATCAAGAAGCGACAAGATTAAGTTTGGGAGCACTGGAATAGGAAGCAAGAAGATAGGAAAAGGGTTTAGAAAAATATAATAAAATTGCTGAATCTAGATGGGCACAAATGAAAAGATATTGAACATATTTATTTGATTTTCACTCAGATCTTATCTCCTTACCTGTAACTTCAGGAGGGCCTGACCATGCTTCAAGACTGCAAATGTCATATGCTATGCTCATTGCTACTTCACTAAGTACTTGGCCTTACCGAGCATAAATGTGTAACTAAAATTAGTGAGTACTTTAATGAAGTATTTTCTAGAACGCAAATACTAAGTTTCCTTTTGTGTAAATTCAGGGACTAAGGCAAAACTACAATTGGCAGACAGAAGCATAGCCTTGTCTACATTAATGCAGAGCATACTCTTGACAAAGGCTGCAGGCATTTAATTAAATACTGCCTAGCCCTGTGTTATTTAAAGTCTGCACGTTGATCCTTGTATCTGCAAGTGCCAGGCACACTGAAATTTTCAACCTTCTAGATAAATGGTCTTGAGTTCTTGGTACTCTTGCTTACAGCAGCCCTAAACCAAAGAGACGTTACTCTGCACTAAGCATGAAGTTACTTGATGTCAGCAGTGCTACCCTTGGGGCCACTGCTGCCACTGCCTTCTCTTGAGTCAACAGAGCACCTGAGGAAGCCAGCCCTGTCCTTCTGCCCCTGGAGCGGGCAAGGAGAACCCTGCCCCTCTTCTCAGATCTCAGCTGTCAATTATCATCCTCTCAGGGAGGCTCACAGAGCAGGCAGAACAGGCCAAAACACCTCTGCTCTCCACCACTGCCTCTTCAGAAACCTATGCCAGCATTGGGCCAGCAGCTCTGAGGTAGCCTTAGACAACCCTGTTGTCAAATCTCACCATGATCAAGTGGGCACTGTGCACCTACTCTGCATTCAGCCACTTTTGAAATTCTGGCTTGCCATAAGAAACATCAGTAGTTAATTTTTTATAAGCCTAAGAAACCAAAATCCTTTAAGTACAGGGTGCTCACAGTCTACAGCTTCAAAGTTTAAGCTGCTTGGCAGACAGGACTTTAAGCTTTCACAAAGCTGACAGCCTTGCAGCTACTATTCACTCAGCCTATATTTTCATAACCAAGTGCATTCTTACCACAGGGCTCACATTTACTCTTGTTATGAAAGTCCCCTTCCCTAACTATTACATCAATCAGTCTTCAAAGAATGAAAGTGTATTAACTTTGTGAATATGTATTAGTTCACATTATACATTGCAACGTAGTGAGGTATTGGGATTTTACTGGAGACGTCGGTACTGTTCATGCATAAGCAAAAAAACAAACAGCAGCTCAGCCCTGTAAATAAGGACTTTACTTCTCGGAAGCTTAGAAGTGTTCAAAGGATAAAAAATACACTTGGACAGCCAAGATAATGTCAACGTCCCAGCCCCTCTAACACCTCCTTGAAACTTTCCCAGCAACAGCTGGCACCGTAGGTAAGTAGCTGAGGCGAGACTGACTCCAGGAATGTCTGGATCAACAGACACACAGCAAAAACGCTGCAAAAATATAGGTACTTTGCAAAGTTTTACTGTGACTAGTAATCACTAGTGTGGGTGTTAGTGATTAGTCAAATCGTGTTGTACCTGAACTTTCAACAGCTATGGGAACCCTGTGTAAAACTGCATTGAGGGAGCCCCGGTTTGCTGGGGACACCTCATGCGCATGAATAAGTATTTACCCTTGTAATTCTGCATTTTGTGTCCCAACCTCTCTCCTCAGTCACCAAGGGCCAGTTGCAAATTTTCATAACCCTCTCCAAAAGTCAAAGTCAGTATGTTGGCACTTGTTCCTTTTCCAGAGTCAAGGAATCCCATTACTTTTTGCAGATTTCTGCACTTACATCTAGCAATAGCTTCAGCAGTTTTTGGCAAGAACCTTTCCACAGCTGATTGACATCCATGAAACCTCTTGCTCTGAAGCACGTACTTCAGAACAGCAGGCACACCACAAGCAGTCAAAACTATAATTTGAAAACCCTGGAACAATATACATGCTGATGGCACTAAGATGGACACCAGAGGAGATGGAGGGGCTGGGAAGGGGCTCACATTCAAGGCCTTTTGAACACTTGATATTCTCACCTTCGTGAACATACTCATGAATGTTAAGGCTCACTAGGATAACAATCCAAACTGCAGCCAGCACCAAAAATTAACAGTTAAGTACACTGGAAAGGTTACAGTGGTAGTCAATCAAAGGATTAGTCTCCAATTTAAGAATACTGTTTTATCCAAACAGGCTGCAAAGTCGTCAGTATTGTGTAATTTAATAAAATCACTGGTTCTCCCAAAAGTACCTACAAGTGACACCACATAACCTAATGCTATTTTATCACCAGAATTTCATTTATACTTCTATTCAGACAATAATACTCTCCTCTCTTTGCACTGAAAACACCTATATGCATCTGTACAGCTCAGTACCCTGCCCTGCCTGCCTGCTTTGTGGGGAGAAAAGGAGAAGTGTTTTCAGGGCAATTGTGTGATCTCTTGAGCCTCGACCTTAAGACCTGCATGCTTTTTCTGCTCATTCCAATTCAGTAAAATGCTTTACACAGTGATAAAGTGTGTGTAAGATGATAGATTGGAAGCTTCTCTCCTCACCAAGTGGTCAGGCAACACCAGCGTTGTGTTTAGTCTGCATCCTTATTTGCTCACACTCTGCACCTCTGGTAGCCTTCTGGATTGGGGCAGGAAGGGATGGAGGAAAGAACAGTACCAGAGGGGGCTCTAAGGAAAAGGGAAATGAATCGGCAAGGCTCAGCTGCAGAAAGGTCTGGGAGGTCTCTACTAGATGAAGGCAGCAAAATTTTAGCACAAGGCATTAAGAAATCAAGATTTGTGATCTGGCAGCTCATGATGTAAAAGCTCCAAAACCTCAGCAGTTAGTTAGAATGGTAAATAATCCTTATTCTGAAAAAGGAAAAGGAATTCAAATTATAACTTATGATGAACAAGTAAACGGAACTTGGCCTTCCATAGAAATTCCTTCTTTAAAATAAAATGTAATTGAAATATATCAATCAATAATATATTA
>NW_010391523.1:8276-57997 GCF_000710305.1 Buceros rhinoceros silvestris | reverse complement strand
AGGAAGCTTCAGCTCAAACCAGAACATATTGTAATAACTACCTTTAAGCAGGGTGGCTGCACCCACGTTGTCTGTTGGGAATGCTATCTAGCGCATTTGGACTCTGAGCTGTGCCCCCGTGCTCTTTGGAAAAGTGGTAGCTGCCACAAGCCAAAAGCAGTAGCAATGTAGAGAATCAAGTTCCAATGCCTGGGAATGTCTTCTGTTTGTTGTACTGATACAGCCATAAACTATTTGAAGGTAGGAGAGGCATTTTTAATAAAAAATGAGACTAGTATGATTTGGGTTTAAGTTACTTGTAGTTAAGTAGCCTTACAAATAAGGGACTTTCTTCATAGTCTTGCACCAAATGCTCCTTGTTGAAGTTACACCTTCCATATACTATAGTTTCTTAGGCCTTTTGTGTAAGTCATGAATATAAACATCAAGATATAAAAGAACTTGGTTTCCCTCAGTATAAATTTAACTAACAAACAAGAAACCAGGGAGTTCCTGATATTTTCCATTTTTGTACTATACATATTCCAAACATGATGCTGTCAAACCCATATGGTGACTGTCTGCTGTGTTTATTCCGAGTCTTTGCAGATATGTCAAGATAGGTTATAGGGCTCTGACAACTGTTAACAGAAAAAAACGTTAAGCAAACATTTTTGTAAGAAAGCTGTTAAACATTAAATTAAAAATGGTAATCAATTGGATGATGTTTATAGTCAGGAAAGACTATTCCTGATGGATTTGATATGATAGAGCACCTGCTCCTCATAGCAGATGATTTAGTCAAAGCCTGTTTATAGAAGTGACAGTGACATTTCCTGCTTAACTTCTGTCCACAGATACTGTCTCACTGGCACAGAGGTTTTGGCATCAAAATCCTTTATGTGAATATTTTGACTGGTTAAAATGCAGAGTAAATGGGAAAACACTGTCCTGTGAGGGTCTTCTCATAGTGAGTTGTTCTTGCAAGGTGCAGTAGTTCTTCCCACTCCTTCGAAGAGAGAGCTGGATTAGGTGGTGCTCTGTTTCTGTACAGTACTAATTGGCTGCAGCCTTTTGTGCAGAGAATTTTGACCCTAGCTAGTTCAGGCACAGACACGAGTGAAGCTCAGAGTACAGACTAATCTCACAGTTATCTAATTAGCTTTTCAGACAAATTTTTTTCAACCTACACTGAATTGTATACTGCCACGTTACATTGTACTGAAGTTAATGATTTGCCCATATGGCTATAACAGCTGACTTTCTATGGTGGCTGAGGTATGAATGTGCTAGAGTAAGAAAAACACAACCCATGACAAACCCCAAATACAAAACCCAAACCAAAACAAACCCCCTTGCAGAACAATTCCTAAGTTCTATAAACTCCAAGTTAAATTCTGAAGTCTGTGAATGTTAATTTGGAATGTTAAACTTTTAAATGAAGGGCTGCATCAGCACTTCAGGTAGCAGTTAAGAGAGCTAAAACCTGACTCTAATATGTACGTTGGAGACTTGAATGAAATTCTAGACTGTAGAGAGGAGTTCTTTCTTAATCAAAGGACTTGGATTCTGGAACTGGCCTATCAGTTGCCACACTGACATCTGGAGCAGAATTCCTGGTCAAAATCTGGAATTCAAGCCAAACTCATTATTTCTTTAAAAATAATACAAGGGCAAACATCTTCTATTTTTTCAAATAGTGTGTAATTAAAGCTCTTAAAGGAATTCAAGTAACACTTTGGGAGTTTGAGAGGTGTTTTTTGGTGAGTATCAGGATAAAAGTGTATGATATGTTCAAGAAATAGTTTATCTCTGCTAAATAATAATGAAAAATATAGCTGTTCTTTTTCTGGAAACAGGAAATATTTTAGGTCAGAGATGCAGAAATAGCCATTCTCTTAACTTGCTCTGTGAGGAGAGTTTAGTAGAAATACTACAGTACAGAAAAAAAAAGCGGGGGGAGGATAAGGGAAGATTAATTTAGTTAACTGCTCTGGAAATAAATTTTAATGCTGATACATGTTCAGTATTTTTTCTGTTGGCATATTATTTTGTGCTGTGCTTGGGCATTCCCTCCCTTTGATATTGAATTGAGAAAGACAAGCAGCATGAGAATAATTTGACTGGGAGACAAGTTCTATCCATTTCGACTCTCCCACTGGCAGTCTTGTGAATCCTTTGCAGAAGAGTCCTTATCAAACTTCTCTAGAGTCCTCCAGAAGAAGGGTTTTGTTGTAACAGTAAATAATGAAGCCACTTACAGTACCATGCCCACTGAACTACAGTAACATGTTTTTTAAAGCATTTAATCCCATGTTTTGATGACTTGTTTTCCCTACCAGAATTTTCAATGATAGTCAAGCATGCAATGCATAGAGCAGAGCTGAAATCCTAGCTTAGTTTGCAAGATGGGAAAGACGGTTTTATCTGTGTGGAACACTTACATTGAGGAGACATATATTTATGGTTGTTGACTACAGATATTTAAAAAATGTGTGTGTAGACTATTTTTAGTCTATGGTGTATTACCTTATTTTCTTCTTTCTAGTTAATGATGCCTAGTGGGTTTGAGTGTTCAGTATGATATTGAAAATAGGAGTGAAGCTGACACAGAGGAAGATCTGTAAGGTTTCATTCTGGCATTTTGGCATTTTTCTCGGTGACATTAAGCCAAACTTGGGCCATTGTGCAAGAAAAAATAAGTTATGTTAAAATAAATACAACTGTGCCTAAATTGAGTAATAATTTGAGTTTAAAAAACATTTGCTTAAAATTTCATGCAACTAAAATATATTTTCCACCAATTTGTTATGGTTTTTAAAAATGAGGCATTTGGCACATAGGTTCTCTTTCATAGGACAGTACGAACAGCTGTAACAGCAGCTTACTAAGAATAACTGTTGTATCTTTAGATCCTCTCTAGTATTAGGAGAAATGTAAAAACTTTCTTTGAAGAAGTATATAGCCAGTTCAGCACAACTTGTGTCTGTTCAAAGAACCAAAGCTAAGAGCCAGAGACATGCCATCAGTTAGACTGAGAACAAGTCCTGAATTTACTGCTATAAAAAAACCCAAAACCCCAGAAAAAACAAAATGCAGAAAGCCTTTTCATAGGTGATCACTAACTTTTACTTTATTGCTGGTACTGATAGCTTGGCTGCCTGACACCTAAATTTAGTCATGTGTATTTAAGTACTCCATTTCAGAAGAGGTTACCTAGTTAACTTGTCAGGGACCATCTGGTCTTGACAACAGTTTGCAGCTTTGCACTGCTCTACTCAGGGTGTGATTACATTCAGGCTAAGATCTGGAACTGATGTTGCCACTGGGTTAACCTGTGGGATGATGATATTGCATTCACATTTCTTTTCAGGTGCATTGAAAGTACTAGAGCTAAGCTTAGCATTTAGAGAAAAACCTGAGTTTCACTTTGGCAGAGGTTAGGGAGGCCTAGGTTTGAACCAACGTCCTGAGCAGCCTGGAGCTATCTGATTGCCTTTCTTTCTTAGGGTAGAAGGATGCCATATAAATTGCATTTGTGATTGGTGGTGACTGCATAGTGATATTAGGTTGTTAATATCACTAGAATGTGTCTCTGGAAGAAGCTGAGTTAGTTTTAGACAAACACATTTATCTTGTGTTTTCATGTTGTGTTTTTTGGGGGATCTTCCAAAATAGTTTGAGAGTTTTCTTAGGTAACCTGCTGAGTAAAACATCACCTTAGCTGCCAAATAGAGATCTCATTCAAAAGCTGGGGCTCCTCTCCCCTTTTGCACAGATCCTGAAAGTAAGGGATTGTTTTGTTGTGAAAGGTGTTGATTGGGTTACAACTTGGTCTGATGAAAACAGAGCTGCCTGGGGGCTGTGTCTCTGTAGGAGATGAACTCAGGCTGAGCCACATGTGGTTCCAAAGATTACCTTATAAACAGCAATCAATTCAGGCAGCAGAGTACATATTAAGGGCCTATTAACTTGCTTAGGCCTCTCTTTGACTTGAAAAGTACTTGTGAGCAGAGGAATAATAAAAGGGAAGGGTTGCCAAAAGCTATGGAAGGTGCATCTTACCATATCACTGTTGGTACATCTGTTGAGTTGGGGATTTATTTCCTACTAAGCATCTGCTTAGCGTTTGAAGTACATATTAAGGTCAAAGGAGGGGAGCTTGAAATAATTGTGTAATGTTTATTCTTTGAAGATTTTAAACTTTAATCCTACAGCATTTGGACATACTTAACAGAAGACAAATCTACATGAGTATTTGGCAAACTTCCACAACTTATAACATGCTGTAGTTGCAGCTTTAGAACTTGGATTTAAAAATACTTTCGATCTTGCTGAAACTATGGTTTGCCGGTCCATTTTGTAAAGTGTATCATTCTTAATGCATCTGTGACTTGATTACATTGGTCATCTGAATGTGACCAAAAATGAACTTTCAATTCATCAGTCTCCATGTGGCTTAACAAAAGAAAATCTCTAGAATTCCAGTGCCATCAAAGAGAGATTTTGGTGAAAATGGAAGTGTCCAAAGAATCTAGCAACAAGATTGCAACAGATAATTTCTTTATTCAGACGTGATGTTTCCTCAAACTCCTTGTGCTCTATCTGTGCTTCTAAGAACTGCTTCTATTTAATTTAAAATTATTTGTAACAAGGATAAATCAATACAATCATGGTTTTTATAAAGGGTTGCATAATTTTGATAGGCATCAGGGTTAAAGAGCAAACTGCTGAGCTAGTGGATATAAATTACCTTGACCTGCCAGTGGAGATGATCATTAATAGTTCTTTCATCTCAGAGTTCTGCATCTGTGCAGACTTATCAGTGTGGCATCACTGATACCAGAACTGAATATCTGCCTGTGTGACAGGAGAGGTTACACACAGAAAATTCAGTAGTTGCATTGGTTTATTGCCTACTCTGCTTCTTAGCATAATCCTCACTGACACGGATTGCTTCCAAAACCTGCATGTTTCTTCAATCAGTCACTTTGGGTGCTTATACAAAAGGCCATTTTTATTTTGCTGATGCGAAAAGCCTGAAACCACCTCTATACACTAAAAAATGAAAATTTCTGAGTTTTTGCTTTGAAGTTGCTGATCACTGTGCTTATTCATATTTTGTACAGAAAATGATTGAAAGATTACTATATTAAAAATTTCAAAATGTAAGAAGTGTAGTTACAGAATAACCTTCTGATTTTAGTGTTACTGGTAAATGTACATGAGCATTACAAAACTGCTCTAGTCATGTGGGTAAAGAAATGAAGATTTTGGTAACATAATGTGCTATAAATGGATACAGAATGAATAAATAATGTGCTAAAAATGAATACAGCTTTCTCTTCATATGTGTTAACATGTAGTCCTGATTATTTATGCACAGAGGGAGTTTGGTAGTTAAGCTTGGAAGACTCTCAGTACACAAATGCTTATGATGGAATTACATTTGCGATCATTAATTCTTGTACCTTGTCCCCTCCATTTCTCCACAGCTGTGAGGGCAGCATGCATAGCTCTTTCATGGGGAATACATCACCATTCTACAGATTACTATTTTTTTAATTCTTCCCCCCGCCCTGAACTTTTGCCTGTAGATTTACCATGACAGGGTATATCCTGTCTCTATGAAAATTAGAGATTGCTGTCTAATGATAAGGGTTTAATCTGCAACGAATCAGACATGTGGAAACTTCTGTCTGTGGAATTTTCTGTTTGATCTGAGAGGAATGCCCTTGCTCTGCCCTTCCTGTAATGAAAGCAAGGTAGAGTGAATCAAAGTGATTCTAGATAAGATTGGAATGTATGCATTGGTTATGCCTCTATTACATTTGGTGTTGCCATTCTAGTTGTATGTATTATTTTGTTACCCAAGAGTTTAACAGCATAGTTCTTCTTTTTAAAGATAACTCTTTCTTTCTGTTTTAGTTAAAAGTGCTTTTTTTAAAAAAAAAATTGATTAAATTCCTGAGTTAATTACTTAGGTTTGAACATAGAAAGTGTTGCTCACAAAAACATATATTGTCAGCAAAATATTGAATTTGCTATGATAATACAACAGTGTTTTTGTTACTGTAAATAACTTCATACTACTCACTAAACTTGTTTTAAAGATTTTTTTTTTTATTTTATTTTTTTTAATGTACCATTGTGAGGAATGGCTAACAGTTTCTCTCTCAAACAGGTAATGATTAACAAATGTCCGGTTGCCTGTGCAAGGAATGTTAATTACTTCAGGGAGAGAGGGGAAGTTTACAATGCCTTTGCATAAGAAGTCTGGTAGCATAGTTCACTTTGAAGGTAGTTTGAATATTACAGTACCAATTTTAGCAGATTAATCAGAAATGGAATAATTATCTATGCCTCTTTCTTGGATGCCTGGTTATATGTATGTGCTTCCATACCTGTGCTGCTAGCTAGTAGGGTAATATTTTGGGTTGCCTGGGTTTGTCCAGACTGTTGTAAATTTGATAAGAAGAGATGACAACCTGTTAAGAAATAGATTATTTTGTCTATGGATATAGAGAAAATATGGCTCAAAAAAAAAAAAAAGTGACAAAATACAAATCTGAGTAATTTGTAGTCCCCAGTATTTAACACCATTCCTACTTAGCTTTCTGAACAGGGACTCGTGGGTTAAGTACAGAAGCCCAGAGATCAAGAACCATGCTTGCAAATATTAAAATCTGAAAACTTGCAATTTTCAGTTAGTGCTTGGCTTGCTTAAAAATGTTCATGCTGAACGGTGAAATTTTGTAGGGGGATTTTGGACTGACTGGAATCCTTCCAGATACAAATAAGGTACGGGAGGAGAATGTGAGTAGGTTCAAAAACTGTTAGTGAAAGATGAGTTGTCAAGTTGTAGTTGACTCAAGTGACATGTCAGTTTTGCTGTGCATTTTTTAATAGGGAGTGATGATTACAATGAGAACAAGATTACTGCAGATTATGTGGATTAAATTTAGAGTGAACATTGACCCAGCATGTGATTATAGGAGGAAATGGAGTAAGAAATATATGCAGGGCTATGTAATTCTAGGGGTGATCAAAAAAATCCTTCGGAAATTGAGTTCAGTCTGGACAAACAGAAGAATGGCCAGCATTTGAGAATATATTGTTGAAGACAGTCATGCACATCTATGGAGATTTGAGAAGGTTACCTAGTGCAACTCCATCTCTGGTCACTGGAGACTCTGTGAATTTCATAAACAAGGAAAAAATCTTAAGTGTTTCAGGAGCAAAATGCCTTTTTATGCCTAAATGGTCTACTAGTTACCTGCAGTATCATATTTCAGTTGCACTAAGCATACTGGTCTAGACAGAGTTGATCTACTTTTTCATGAGAATTAAAATTCTTGTTTGGTGAAGAGTTAGTCACATCACTCATTCTCTTTGACATTGTTAGTAGAGGTGCAGTTATCGTCAGCAAAAAGTGTTTTTGTGGGGAATAATTAAGAGGTTTCCAATGGAAATCCTGATAGAGAAACTGTGGTTTGTTTGAACAAATGCTTGCAAGTTCTACTACTGGGCAATAATTGAACTAAAGTGAACTAAATTTATAGATTTTTTTTTAAAACTATTAACTTGTATTAATTTCTGCTACTTTTAGTAATTTTTTTTTCTTCTGGAAAGCGTTGGTTAAAACTGTGTAGGCTGTTATCCATTGGTTTTGTGAGAATGACAGAATCCATCTCCCAACAAGCATTCAGGGCACTTACACATAAATGTGCTTGACATCTAGTAAGTAATTTCTAGTTTTCTAGTCTCCTTTTAGATGTTAAGTATTGATCCTTTGGTGTGCATGTAAGAATTTGCTTACAAATGAAGGGTTTCTCATTTACTTCATACAGCAGTCTTAACCAAAGAGAATGAATGTGGGGTTTGTTGTTTTTTTTTTTATCCCAAAGTTCTTTGCCTTCATAACTCTCCTGCTCTGAAGTTTTTACTTAGAAACAAACAAGTTCAGACACATTTCTTTATATGGCCTCTTGTTTATTTTGATTCATATGCAAAGGCAAATAATACAAAAATTAGTATAAGAAGCACTGATCAGCGTGGAATCCCTTCTGGATACATGAGCAGAAATAAAGTCTGAATAAATAAGTGAATTCTTTATAGGTTAATAAATCTGACTTTGTCATAACAAAGATGAAAATGTCTTTTGAAGCCACTGGATCCCAGATGCTTTAATCTCATAACTTCATTGATATGCTTTGTTCTAGTGCTTTCATGCCCACAGGTTCACCAACTCTTCTTTGTACACATAAATCTGCTTGAGAGCAGCATTTCAGTGTTGATAGTAATTAAGTGCCGTGGTGTATACAGCTACCTGTTGCAGTAACATGAACAGCAATAATAGCCTGATTTCCAGTATTCCTCAACATGCTACTTGCCTTTTGATAGGTATCAGTACCTTTTCTTGCTCAGAGCTAGTCTGGGAACTGTCATTGCTAAGCAGCAGTTTCTGCAACTGAAAATAGTCTGGAGACCGAAAGCTTGAAGCAAAATTGCAGGAGTTCAAAATACAAATGAGAATAAATAACATGCACGAGCTAAATGACATTTTTTTGCGTGTGTGTTAGTCATGAGCCAGTATTGCTGTGGAGGACAGCTATAACTGCTTACTAAAGAGCAGGACTGCTTTGTTAACTTGCTGGGCCTTCAAAGTTGCTTTTGTGCAAGTAATACGAGGTAGGCTGTGATTGTTCAAATGGTAACCGAAAATGGAAACTGAGAGAAATGGTGTGTATGCAGGAAAAAGATTCTTGAGATAAATAAGGAAAATTGTTCCATGTAAGATGATCATTTAACTTTGAGGTTTACAGACAAAAAGTGAGTATACTTAATACAGCACTGTCCATGTATTTTAATAGTTTGTAGAGATTTAAACAACTACATCCTTCTGGATCAACAAACCAGTTTCTGTACAATTGAATGTGTTGCTCTTGTGCATAATTGGCTTCCCATGCGCCTCATTATTTTCCTTCTAGCCTCTTCTTCTGCCTACGGGGGACCTAGGTTAATCTGTCAGCTCCAGTTAGTTTTGAAATTCCTGGGGCCATTTGCAGAGGAATTTCCCCTTCAGAGGCTCCCCATTTCCCAGTTAAATTATTAGAGTGGTAATACAACCACTCACATTGTCAACAATTCCTCAGTAGCAGGAAGACTGACAGTGAAGAATTCTGCAGGGTAAAACCAGAGTTCTAAAGAGGATGTATGTGTTCGTGTGTGTACATAAGAAATTCTTATAAACTTTAACATAAAAGTTAACATAGAAATTCATCCTTTGCATTTCTTACACACATGCAAGTACACGTTCATTCTGAAAATTTGATTCAGTAGATTTCCTTCTTTGTCTTCAGTGTTCATAATTAAACAGTAAACCTGTAGAACCGTTCACTTGTTACTGAATTACCTACATTTCAGCAAAAATTCTCTGTTGGGCATGAAAATCTAGTAACAGAGCAGGATTTAAAGGTAACCAAATACTGTAACAATATTATTGCAAAGTGGTTTTGATTAAATATAGTTTCATGGTGCTGTGTAATTGTATTTCTTGGGGTGTAGAAACCAGTTGTGTCTTTACCTGAAGACAAAAATCTGCCCTGAATAAGGGGACTGATTGGAGCAGTGATTTGCATCAGATCCTGGAAACCTTGCTCATGTCACACAGTAAGAGGAGCCGCTTTTGTGAGTACTGAGAGCCCGCGTGCTTGGCCCAGAATTTGCTGGCAGTTTGTTCCATTTTCACTAATATTTTACAAACCCACTGTAATGCTGATGTAGTAGTATAGTAATGTTTTTTCAGCTTGCTTTCCCTCAAATCATGAATGACTTCTCGTGTTAACAGCAAAGCTTGCTTTACTTGCTGTCTCTTCAAAGAAATGTAGATTGTATGTGGTTGTATTACAATAATCTTTCCTATTGGCATAGGAGTAAACATTTCATTTCCCTAATGTGTACTCATCAGGGGGTTTTTATGTGTCTCCACATCAAGCTTTAGCAACATGGTACTGTTCCTCTGTATAGCAATTACATTGCCTGTCCGAAAGCTTGACGTACAAGCAGCCTAGCTGACAGAAATAAGCTGGAGCTATTAAAATAACCGTAAATGAGGCTGACAATGGGAGCTGTCTGCCATTGTCCCAAAAGATTTTCTGAACTGGAAATAATCAGTTGAGTTCTAAGGCAACCCCATCAGATATCTTCTAATTGCAAAAATTCCCCCTTGCCACCCCCTGATTTCCTGAAAGCAAGTTCACAATCTTTGTGGACCTTAGCAGTTTTGTAACTTTTAGCCCAGACTACCTAGTACTGAATCATAATTTCTGGGTGTAATCTTTTATCTAAACAATTTTAAGAACATATTTTCAGAACTTTTTTCTTTTACAAAGGATCTAAACACCATGTTTTCCATATGTTTGATTTTTTTTCATAAACATGCAGAAAGCTATGTGGCAGGAATTTGTGGAAGTCAAAATGTTACTGAGTCTAATTATTTACAATTCTTTTTCACCCAGTCTTTTATTCTACTTTTCACATTTAACTAAGATGTACAGAACCTGTTTAGTCTGTTTTAGAATATAGTCAGTATTTAGTGCAGAGCTGTAACTATGCTCATCTTTGCTTCAAGGTCTTTGTGCTATCTCTAGACACTTATTTAAGTGATAGCTGCTCTTAACTGTTGAATGTTCTGTATTTCTTCAAATCTCTCTGTATCTAAGGCATGTGTAGCGGATATCAATAGTGACCCTTTCTCTCCCTCCACTTGAACACAATTCAGACTACTGCCATCTGTTCATAGCGCAAAAGTGATGCAAAAACTGTTCTGTGTTTTAAGTTTTATGTCAAGGTCTGGATTTGATGCTGTGCTGAGGCCAAGTTTTTGCCCCTCCAGAAGTTTTTCGTGTGAATGAATTGGTAATTTCTATGCATTTACAAAAGCGAATCCACCAGGTTTGACTAGACACTGATAGTGTCTGATTGTTTCACCAACTGCACTCTCTTTTGTTCCATTAGTGACATAGGCAGACATTGTTTAATTTCAAATATGGTAGGTTATTAACTGGAATTTGTGAGGTTTTGAAAGTTTGTACTCCTATCAGATTTATTTAAGGTATTTGTGTAAAACTGAATTTGGCTATATCCTTCATTACATCTAAACAGTGAAGTAAAATTTGAGATAAACCCCATGTCATTATTTTATTATGATCAAAGCTTTACTTTGTTCAGTTTGGGTTTATTCAGTTAATCTCTGAAATCTTTTCTGATGGTGATGTTCCTATACTCTGGCTCTGGAGACCGCATATGTTCTGTAGTTTATATTCCTCCCTGTCCGCTCCCCAGAACCTGCGATAACTAGTTCCTGGAAAGAGAGCAAGCAATGGTGGACTTGACATGTTTGAAGGTCTTGTAGCTGCACAGTGAAATGGCACTTACTAGTTCAAGAACTTGTTTAAATTCGTTACAGTTCCATCACCCGATGGTGATGATGCTGATACTGCTATTAAGTTACTTGAAACTAAGCCTTGATTTGTTAGAAAATGAGCAATTTGCCCTTGAAACAGCAAGAGTTGTTTTCCACGTAACTGTCTAAGCATGTCTGTTTAATCCTAAGCGAGATTTCTCAGCTGGTAGTACACAACACACAATTTGAAATGTATACAACTTTCTATTTCAGAGCTATAAATAAAATGTCATTCAGTTTTCTGGGAATCTGCCTTTATAAATGCTGATGAAAGACTCGTAATTCCAATATGTTACTTTCAGCTTATTTTCAGTATTTTTTTCATAGCTTCTTCTGAAATAATTTTTTCTGAGCGTTCTCTGTAACAGAAATTGCACAGTTTGTTTTTTCATTGCCTTTCTTCAGTACTTATAAAGAAATGTTTTATCTATTTAACAGTGGATTAAGACCACTGTATAGAAACTTACTGAATAAAGAAATAAATGTTTAAAAACTAAATATGTGACAAGCTCTAACTATTAAAAGGAATGTTTATATTGATGACAGATGTTAAATGATATTGGTTGATGTGAAAATCTTAACTCTGTAGCCTACAAGCATAATTTATCGTAGAATTTTTCAAGGGTGTGTTTTTGTGGGGTGTGGTTTTGTTTGGGTTTGTTTTTTTTAAAAAACAAATTAAAGTACATTTAACCAGGATGCACTAAAAGGTAAAGCCACCAAATAATTTAAAAAATAAATCAGAATGTGTTAATTTAAGATTCAGCTTTACACAGGCAAAATAGGAGGATCATGACTGGTTTAAAAGAAACAATGAAACTGTTGCAAACTAGATTGAATTATTACTTATGCAGATTCATATTCTTCAGACTTGTTTGCAAACAAGTAATCAGAATTCTTCATGAGTTATGCAAAATGCAGTATCGATGGTTTGTTGCTAGGTTACAGTCTTTCTAGCTGTGCCTAATTAATGCTTCTGGAAAAGAGGAAAGAGAAGAGCAGTGAACACCTCTTGTTCATCTGTGATTCAAAGGCCAGCAGTAGCTTCTAAAATTTTCTGCTCTGCTTCAGGACTACAACCAAGGATTATTTATATTCTGAAAAAGTACAGTTTAGTCTGTGTGAATCTTCAGATGCAAGAAGTCTGATACGTGAGTAGCTTGTGTTGTCAGTGATAAGCTTTAAATTGCTATGGAGTTGAGGAGCAAATTGTATTTCTCTGGGTGGCTGTTGCTCTTTGTTCTATAGAGGCATAGACATGTAATGCTTCCTGTTCAAAGTGACATGAGATACAAGTAAGGAAGGCTAGCACTTTTCCAGCTCAGTTTATTTATCAAAAATACTACTTCTCTTAAAAGAGAGATTGTATATGTTTTTAAAAAGTTCACGCTGCCTGCTGCAGGTCTTCAGTTTTTTCCAAGAGTTAGAGTGCAGTGCCACTCTTGGCATTTTGCCCTGTTTATAGAGTAGACAAGCTGACATTTCACTTCTGCAAAAGGAATCTTATTCCAGTACTTCTAAAGAAGGAAGTAATTTCAAGAAGTTCATAGGGAGAAGATTTTTGTCTTTTCAGCTGCCTAAGTTATGGTTTTACCATGTGGTTATTACTTGATTGATCAAATATTAAATTTTGTTGACATTAGTGTTGGATGCTCTGTTAGAACTGTAGACTTCAGACTCAGTTGTCCCTTACACACGGTGCTTGGTAGAGGTCTGAATTACATTAGCACAGCAGCCTCAGGGAAAGGAAGAATTTTTTGGGGGGAGTTCAACGGTTACATGTTTCAAAACCTTCCCTTTATAGAATTCTTTATGACATGTAGGGTTGTGGCTGTACTTGACTGCAGCTTCAAGGCATTTCCCAATGTCAGACTACAGTGTTGGCCAGACGTTATCAGAAAGAAGTTTAAAAATTAACAGAAATACAGATAAATTGACTAGAGGATTTTTAAAATTTATTTTATTAATTGCTCTAAAAGTGTAAAGAATCTGAGATATGACACTGGTCACACAATTGGTAACAGAATCACAATTTATACTGAGTACCACAGATGGGTGTAGTACTTGTAAACAGTGCACTCCAGTCTGCTGTAGTCTGTTTTATTTTGTGTGGGTGTGTGCCATAACTATTAATAAATTTGCTTTTTTCCAAGTCTCCTTGCTTTCTCTTACTATGTGTGACAGGGAGCAATAAAGTGGAGAAAAAAACCCCACAAAACCCCCATGCACAACACACAGGATTGCGCTTGCCAACTGTCCTGATTTGACTGTGCCTCTAAAAGTTACTCAAGGGGAAAAAGAGGATGAAAGAATATGGATGCGTTCCTCCTCTTTGAGACCTCTGGGGACTGCTGGGAAGCATACAAGCACTGCATCTTTTCCTGTGCCAGATGCTCTTTTCTGGTTTGGTGGGGTTTTTTGGGTTGGGGTTTTTGGTTTTTTTTTTCTTTTATTCTGTCAGCTCTGCTATAGCCTCTGTATTTATACAGCTCGGGAAAATGCTAATCATGTCATGGCAGGTGATAATCTAAGAAAGAGAGGTGTATTGCTGGAAAGGCAAAAACAGAATGTATAAGAAGAGACAAATAAGAACACGAAGTCTGCCAAGGAAGCAGTCTGTGTTCGATCTGAAAAGGGTGGAATAACTGCACTGTCAGTAACTTGCACCAAAAGGCGAAGTATGGGTTAGAACAGATGCTATTTTAAATAAGATAACCTAGGCAGAAATTAAAAGTTAATTAAAGTCAAAAATACCAGTTTTGTAAAACGTTTTTCGGTCTGTTGTGGTTGTGCAAGTGTGGAGATTCTAGTAACAAACAGAAAACTATCTTTTTCAAATTGCTTAACGTTAGAAGCCGAAGTATGATAGTATTGTATTTGGTGAGGTTTTACTTTAAAAAAAGAAACAAAACAAGAAACCACTAACCAACAGCTAAACAAAGTTCCACAAAATGTAAAGCAGAAATTTGGCCAGAAAAGCTGTAAACTTCTGGGAGTTGGGGTTGTTTGGCACTTGTCCACAGACAAAGCCAATTTCATAAATATTAATAACTTTCTGGAAACTATATGCAGCCTGTCTAGAGGTAGCAGGGATTCAAGTAGTAAACTGCAGTATATGCTGAGCATTTCCTCCAAATTTATTTTTAATTCAAAAGATTGTGCAGACTCTAGTGATAGTTTACACTGCAGTGACTTACTGTTTGTTTAGAATTCAAGACAAAGTTGCCGTCTGTGTTGGTGTATTGACAGACTAGTGCCTCTGTGATTATAACAGTCTTAATCCGCTCACTTTTAAAATGTTGATTTTAATTGGTTGTTCATTGAAGGTCATACTTGATCAAAACCTTTGTTCATGCAATTCTTAAAGTATTGCCTTTTTTTTCTCCTAGAGGTGGCTTTTAAAGCAGCTGCAGAAGCTTTTTGATTTGCCCAGCTCTTAGAATTTAGATTAATTAATTTTGTAATCAGATTCCAAGCATCATGTTCCAGGCCAGGGATTTCTCTTAGTTTGTTTCAAATGTCACTCTCAGGGCAAATTCTGCTAAACTGCATTTTCATGCTTTGCTGAGAAGTGATTGCAGGTTTTGATTTCCATTACAGAATCATTAATATTGTTAATGAAAGTTCTTATGGATAAGCTCATTTAAGGAGGATCATCCCTGGGAATTGGGAGTATTATAGTTTGAGCATTTGTTAATTAGATACAATTGGCCTTTGTAAGACTGTCAGATTTGAGCTGGGTTTATATGTTTATTTTTGTCTTAAGAGTGACTTTGGTTGTAGTGACTTGGTTTGTGGGATTTAAATTGGAAGTAACGTTGGTTCTTGTTGAGAGTGAGGTTAACGTTCTGATTTTTCCACAGTTGTATTCACAAAACAGCCTGTTCCTCCTTATTGAATTAGGTCTAAATTTTATTCTGTAGTATTCAGTTAGGACTTTTGCCTTCTTTTAATGAAATTGATAGAAAAATCCTATTGCATAAAGTGCGAACAATATCTAGTCTAGATTTTCGTACATATGAACATTGTAAAATCATCTCTGATGTCTTCTTGCAGATGACTGAGAAACATTTCATCAGAGCTCTTTTGTACTCCCCTCTGGTGGTTAGTCACTGAATATTAATTCCTTTTTTATCCTGACCACCCGAAAGTCTTCAAGACTGCTTATCCAGCCAAGTGAAAAATGTTCGTGGAATCCTCACTTCACTGTATTTTTTGAACAATAATATTTACAAGACTTTGAGAGTACCATACATGCTTTAGTGGTGCTCTGTGGAAGATTTCACTACTTGTCTTGCTACATAAAAAACAAATGGTTTGTAAAAGTTAAAATTACCAAATTGCTTCAGCTTAGAGAATGGATGGGAAATTCACTGATTAAAGATTTTTCTGTGAATGGGAGAAGAGTTAAAGCAGAGATGGAGTTTTTACAGCACTGAAGAAATAATAGAAGCCCTTAAGCTGTAGTCCCTAAATGTGCTTTGCACCACTCGAAGAAAAAGGTGAAAATACTTCTTTGGAGCCAAAATATTCTGTTGAAACTGATGATACCGATCCATATCTTGCTGATGCTTAATGGATTTAGCCAACTGTGAGATTAAATCAAATTAACTCTTGGATTATTTTATTACTTCTCTTTGATATATAAGTTCCCATAATTTTTCTCTCTGCTGTCTCAAGAACCACTAGAACTTGAAGCCAGTGAATTCACGAACTCCGCGAGTACTGGCTTTCAGACAGTGTGCGGTGTTTATGCTGCCCTAATATGTAGAGTAGGCCACCACAGTCTGCAAAAGCAGACCAAACTGATACTTTAAGGACCGGTTTTAGACCTGTGATTTCATAGAAGTACCATTACCTTTGGGGGTGAGGTGGGGAAGGGAGTGATGGTGGTGTGAAATTAATTAAATTCTTCTTTGGGCTTGTGTTTTTTAGAAGGTAGACTACTGAAGTTTACGTGGATTTGTATGCATTATCATTGCATAGAAATGAAAAGTGAAGCTGTTGGTGTTCAAATAGCCAAAATCAGAAAAGATTTAGTGTTAAACCAGCAGAAGCAGGAGCAGTTTCAACTAGAGTAATGAGAAAACTTTTTTTTGTAATTACTAATGAAGGTCAGACTGTACAGCAACTTAAAAGGGGAAAAAACCCCAAATATTCCATGTAGTTGTGTGCGTTTTAGTGTTGTGTTTTGTGACATAAGTGCTGGTGAAGAAGCAGAAGAAATTCAGATTTTGATAGTCAGAGCTTTTCCCCCCATTCCCAGGCATGTGTGCCAGATCAGTATCTTCTATTTTATTGCTGGGTGGAAACAGAGGAAGAAAGTTGAGTCATATTAATAGACCAGTCATCCCTTCCCTCGTCATGCCTGCAGCTTTGAGCAATGAAGAATAAGTGTGCTGGCCTCTCCTCCACCCGCCTCAGTGTGTGAGGGGTGAAGGGAAATTTTTGCTCCCTGTCTTTCTGTCCCCTTTGCATAGGTTTTATACTGGAGGAATGTTATTTTGAATCTCTTTTTTTAATATTGTCAAAGTATTCCACTTATGTGTGATGCCTATCTGTAATGTATGGATATGTATGCAAATTTTTCAGCTTGCATACATACCTCTCTATTCCATCTATTTTAAAGTGCAAGTGGAATACATGGAAGTTTTGGGGGTTTTTCTAAGTACCCTTTATGCCTCTAGGAAACGTTCATTTAGGAATTAATCTGTGGCTTAGTATTAAACAGTTACATACAAATTTTTGCATAGCTGACTGATCATAAAATAATTTTCCTAGATGCTTTATATTTCAGTTTGAAATTATAAATTACACATACGGTAAAAAAATGTTCACCCAACAATTCAGGATCTGTTGGGTGAGAAACATGTGAAAAATGGAAAAATATTTCTAGCGAATGAGATTTCATGTTACTTTGTCCAGTGTGCACTTAAAGTGTACATTCTGAAAACCAGAGCTACCCTGTTGGTAAACATTTCTGTTACGTGCCATGTTCAGTGGTCAGATGATCAGGCAGGTTACAAGCCTTTCATTGAATATTTCTGCAAGTCAGTGTAACAGATGTGACACTATATATGCAGAACTAATTTGATATGAAAAATCAAGCAAAAAATGGAAGTTGCCCGTGTGTTCCATGTTGTGCGGTTAGTCACTATTCCTGTAATCTTTTTACATATTTATTTTAGAGATGCTGTTGCTACTGTTTTTTGATGTGGTACTGTACTCCCCTTTGCCACTTGTGAAGTATGTGACTTTAGAGAATGGATGCTTAAGAACTGATCATAAAAGCAAAGTAGCTTCAGTCCTCTTTTTCCTTGAGATAGGTTTTGGTAACTAAGGTGGTAGATTTGTACATGCGAGGTGAGCAGATTGTAGGAGGAGAGCTCCATTACCACAAGAGTCTCTTTTTATGTTTCTTTAAAATCAAGCAAGGCTATCTTAAAATTAATCTGCCACTTCTGATGTAACTACTGTTAAGAAAGCAGGACAGGTGTAAATTGATAATGGTTGCTTAGTTCAGCACACAAGCCTGCCTGCTGTGTTCTGCAGCGATTGCAAGCAACAGAGCAGCATTGCTGGAAGCCTTGCTAGAACCGAGTTGGTACAGTCTAGTCTTGTGTCTGATAGGACATGAAGGTTTTGCAGAATTTTCCAAGGCATATGTGGAGTCTACCCACACTCAAGCTGAAGTGCTTCTGTGCTGCATTCAGCATTCAGGTTTCAAAGTGAGGCCACAGTAATTAATGAATTTATTTATTCCCAAGCAAGTCTCCTGGCTGAAGTAGAGAAGTACAAAATGTGAAACATAAGTAAAAGTTACAAAAATAGAATCCAGGTAGCTGCATGTCCATTTTTAAGAACAAATTTATGTACATTAGCAATGAGAAACTGTGCAAGTGACCACAGTACAAAGCTAGTGACTACATACGATTCTTATTTTTTTAAGAAGAAAACTGCCATCAAACAAATTATAAATACTGAGATGAAGAGACAGGAAATGTAAAATGCCATTGTCCTTAAAATTAACACCTTGGCTTAGTTTTTTATTATATTCCTCTGGAAAAAGAATAACAAAAAAAAGAAGTTATAAAGGCATACGATTCTTATTTTTTTAAGAAGAAAACTGCCATCAAACAAATTATAAATACTGAGATGAAGAGACAGGAAATGTAAAATGCCATTGTCCTTAAAATTAACACCTTGGCTTAGTTTTTTATTATATTCCTCTGGAAAAAGAATAACAATAAAAAAAAGAAGTTATAAAGACAGCAGTTTGCTTTATAGACTCCACTGGTTTGCACTGTAAACTGTTGCAATGCATGTATATTTTCGAATTGCAGTGCTTCTGCTTTTATGCCAGTTCTGAAGCCTTTGACACTATGTAAAACCAATTTCCACACTGACATCTGGTGGTAGGTCTGAAATGCTGTGTTGCTTGAAATACTATATATGGGTGTTTTGCAGGTCTAAGATTAGATGCTATCCCCTCCGGCCCTTCTGAAGTGATCTTATTAATGTCTTAAAGTTTTAAATGATCATCATCAGACATTTATGCAGCTTTCTGCAAGACAAAGAAAGTAATGAATAAATGAGTAATTCCTCAATATTTAACTCATTTTTCTCAGCTGGTGTAATGCATTAAAAAAAGTGCTGAAGTATGTGGAGGAAATGATACTTAGAGATAATTCCTTTCCTGAAGAAATCTTGTAAAAGCACAGTGGCATAGTTTTATTGAGGTCCTGCTTTACTGATGTTGTGTTTGAGTGGAATAAATGAGCTCAGAAGAAAGGCCACATCATGCATAGTCACGTTATGTGTATCCAGAGTCCAAAACTGACTGTCATGGTGATAGTTTGACTCATCTTGGCTCCAATCCCGATTAGGCCTGGTGTGTGTCAGTATAACAAACAATAAGAGCCATGATGAAGCCCTTCAAGATTTCCACAGAAATGGGTGCAAGGGCTTGCTCTGTCCCTCATCCTGCTATGTATCAGGTTCATTTTAAGTTCTGTTTAGAAAATGTCTCAAATCAGATAACCTATGAGAGTGACTGGATCAGAGAAGGAAACTGCAAAGTGTTATTGTGCCATGGATCTGTGAATCGATTTCATCCCGCATCATATGGGTTACACCACATCATGTACCCTTTTGACACGTGCATATTATGACTGTACCTCTAGAGTGAGCTGCTTATAAAAATACATCTGTGTTTCCTTCACAGTGGATAAAAACTTGAGTCTCTCATTCCTCGTTTAGTTCTGGCTCAGACAAGCTCCTGTAGACTCAGCAGACAGATTTTTATTAAGTTTGTGAATTGTGTAGCTGTTACTTAAATGGTAATTAATTTTATGTGTGTAAAATTGACCTCAGTGCTGCTTTCCATTGCCAGAGTAATGAGAGCAATTAGCTGGTCCTAATGCTGCAAAAGTTAGCTTTAGGTATAACTTGTTTTCTTTTCTGTGAAATTTCTGTGTGAATCCTAGTAGGCATGTTAAGAAAATTCAGTTAAATAATTCATTTGGGCACATAGATAAGAATGTTTCACGTTTAAGTAGCTGCTCATTAACATGAATAATAGTAAACAGTTCAAGAATTTGGCATCTAAATCAGATAGTTTAATATGGTATAAAATTCACTATAATCAGTGACGGGTAAAGAGGGTCATCAAGTCCCAAAAGACTGTGAATTACTCATTATATTTAATCTTTAAGGCAAAATAGCTTTTATGAATAGTGCTAATCGATCTGATAAATCTCATAGGATGTTGGAAAAGAAATTAAGTAATATATTGTTTTAATATCTGTGATGCATAATTACTAAAAACTGTTGTAGTAATTTTAATTTTTATGTCTTCAGGTTAGCTTCAATATGTTTGTCTGTGTGCATTAACACAGACTGTAGAATCGCTGTCAGTTATTTTCAACTTGTATTCATTTATATTTATTCATCAAGTTTGATTACTCTATTTTTACACACTTCTGCATATTTATTGAGCATTTTCTATTTATCTTTGTTCTTATTAAACAGGTATTATTGAAACTGCAGATCGCCTGGATCGTGAGACTACTTCCCATTACTGGTTGACTGTTTATGCTACAGACCAAGGCGTTGTGCCTTTATCATCTTTCATTGAAATCTACATAGAAGTTGGGGATGTTAATGATAATGCTCCTCAGACCTCCGAACCAGTTTATTACCCAGAAGTCATGGAAAACTCGCCTAAAGATGTATCAGTCATTCAGATTGAGGCTTTTGATCCAGATTCTAGCTCAAGTGAAAAATTAACTTACAAGATTACAAGTGGAAATCCACAGGGATTCTTTTCAATAAACCCCAAAACTGGTAAGTACAATAAGTTATTCTATTTTACATATGAATGAATCAACTATTTGCATAAATACATAAACCAGGCAAAATCAAAATCTTTGGTTTAATGTTGTAACCATGCTTTCACAATTGTGAGAGTTAACCTGTGTCAATATTAGTACGTTACACAAACAAGTTGAGGAGGATTTGAGAGTGGAACAGTTGGTTCAAAGTTGACATCCACATCATTCACAGCTGGGGAAGGTTTACTTCAGAGTAGCTCTGCTCAATGTTTGTTTGCTTTTGTAGTGCAGTTTAGTTAGTTTCATCCAAGCCATTTTTAGCAGTCTCAATCTTCCAGCATTTGTGCACAGGTCTTTTTTGTCAGTTCCCTGCCCCGCCAACCTCCCCACCCCGCCCCACATACGCTGTCAGGTAGCGTTAGTCCAAGCAATGCAAGCCATTTACTAACTGCAAACTCACTTGTCCCACAGTCAAAAGGGACTACTTTTGTAAGTAGCTGTTGCTGTTGTATGAAATACAAAATCTGGAAGATAATTTGCAGCTCAATGTTTGTTTGCTTTTGTAGTGCAGTTTAGTTAGTTTCATCCAAGCCATTTTTAGCAGTCTCAATCTTCCAGCATTTGTGCACAGGTCTTTTTTGTCAGTTCCCTGCCCCGCCAACCTCCCCACCCCGCCCCACATACGCTGTCAGGTAGCGTTAGTCCAAGCAATGCAAGCCATTTACTAACTGCAAACTCACTTGTCCCACAGTCAAAAGGGACTACTTTTGTAAGTAGCTGTTGCTGTTGTATGAAATACCTGCAAATTATCTTCCAGATTTTGTATGGTTGTAATGTAAGGAAAAGAAAGTATCTTGAATTCAGTGGGTGGTTGTAAAGCTTCAGAAAAAACATACTGGAGTTTTAAGAGGAAAGTACAAATACAAGAAACAAGTGACCTTTTAGTAACTGTGAATTAAAAATACTGAAACGTGTAGAACAGAGAGGCAGGAAACAAAATAATTATTTTAACTGAAACTGCACAGCGATTTTTGAAAACAATGTAAAGGTTGCCTATCATCCCTTGCTTCTGAGTGAACCTAGAGAAAACATTACATATACTGGATGTTTTCCCACAGATATTCCCTAACAGTAAAGAATGGTTTGTTTTTAACTAAATAATACATTTCTAGTTTGGGCGTGGCTTGGCTTTCATATGTTGTGTTTATGTACTATTTCAGGCTACAAATGACACGACATGCTTCTGATTCACTCAACCACAAATTTCTCCTCAGAATCCACAGGTTTTTTTGACTAGAGGTGCTGTAGAGTTGTAGAGTGACTTTAATCTGTAACAAACATCGTAAGTAGAAGGGAGCAGTAGAAGCCATAGTCATTTAGCTCTTGCTCATTTGTGGAGAGACTTTCAAAGCATTTAAAGGAGGAAAAAACAAGGTGAAAAATGTTTTGAAGGCTGGGTTGACACTGTGGCCTTCATTCTGTTTCATAGTTGTTTCAGCTCAGGGTATGAAAGACTTGAGTGCTCTGTCAGCTGTAACTGCTGTGTCAGCAAAGATCTGAGTGCAAACACAGGTATGTTATTTGCATTATCTCTGACAATAACTTCTTTGTCAGCACGTGCTGCATCTTCTTGTGAAGAAATTTCCACGAGGGACGTATGAAATAGCTATAGCAACAGAAGATATTTAGCTATGCTTACAGAAGCACTGGTTTTAGAACAAAGGCAGTCTGAGAAGAAAGATTCACCTGTAAAGTCTTACAAAGCAAATGAAGAAACTGTGTGTGTGTGTGCTTTATTTCCATTTGCCTTTCTCTGCTTACACAAGGCAAGAGGAAAAAGTTTCCACTGTTTATTTCCTCTCCCTTTCTGTTTTTGAAAAGTACTTTTTCCCAGTGCTTTGATGTTTCTTGTTGTCTCAATCAGTGATATTGATGAAAATGGGAGAAAAATTGCCTCTGAGTTGGGTGGAAACAAGTGAGTGACTGCAGTGCTCAAACTGCAAGTGAACATAAGCTGTACCTGTGTTCATGTAGTCTTTACTGCATGATTGGCCAACTGTTTTTTGGCTGCTCTTTCCTTATTTTTCTATGGCTTATTTTCTCTTTCTTCCAGTCCTTTCCTATTTCTCTCTGCCTTCTGTATCATCATGCAACATTTTCCAAACTTTGTTTTAAAAAGGTCACTTGCATTCCTCCTTTTCCTAAGCTTTGAAATGAGGTGACATCTTTATTTTTATTTAATGGGTAGAAAAACTAGGGCAGCAGGAGATTGTGAGTTGTCTTCAGTCAAGAGTTTGTAGTTTTCCATGTCAGTAGCTTACTGCTGATCTCGTTTGTGTTAGAAAGGGAGCTTGAGGGAGCTCAATACACTAGATGGTGAAGTGATAAGGAACACTTAGTAGAAAGCTAATAAAGATTTTCTGTCAAGAGTTTTTTACTTGCCTTTATAGTAGCATGCATACTATAGAAACAAGCAGTGTGGTTTGGAGTCCTTCTCAGCTCTGTGTTAAAGGAAAAAAAGCAGAAATTGAACTAATTGATATTTCAGAATACAAGCACTGAGAAGAAAAGAATCTCCCTCTGATTTATATTCAGAAGGAGAATTTTCTTTTTAATATAGTTAAAATCACAGGCATAGGTAAATTAATTGCTGTCTATTACTGTTAAAATTGTAGAGCTAGATAGACTTAAACAGAGAGGAGGGGAGGAGAAGAGGTGGACAGAGGAGAAGGGAAACATTTTCAGCTGGTTTCTGATGTGTTCGCAGAGTGCACTCAAGTAAGTTCAATGGATATTAAATAGCTGGGTCCTGCATATTGTCTTCCTGCTGTATAGGGCACTGATCTCGTGATATAATGCGGTGTCTGTTTTTTCTTGCATGTGCTGGGTTTGAAACTTTCAATCTACAGTAGGCACTAACGTAGTGATCAGGATGAGTTTTGACTGGGATTTTCAGGTTTGTAACTTCCCAAGTCTCTTTTCTGTTGAAATATATTTAAACTGAATAGATCTATTTGGGGTAAAAGTGTTTTCACTAGGCTTGGGATGTTAAGGAGTTGAACAATCACTTTAAAAGACGCTAGTTATTGTAGTTATAACACAGTGTATGTTATATCCCTCAATTAATATAAGGCTCAGCTGAAGAGTAGGTTTGACTAGACTTGGTGAGATGAAATTGTCTTGGTTTGCTTATGCAGGTAGATTACCCGTGTTGGACCATGTGAGGCTATCACACTCTAAGGTACTTGTCAAAGAAGGCAAACCTTTATAGGGCCTCAGGTTTCCCTTCCAGCCGAAGGGGGGAGATAGGGCTGGAATATGAATCAAGTCTTTAACTGTATCCCTTTGTCACAGTGAAAGTGATGGAGTTAAGCATGCGTAAGGTTTGTTACAGGTGAATTGAGGTCTGTAATGGCATTCAGTCCAAGTCAAAGAAAGGCTGCTGCTGGGATTCTTAAAATACGTGGTGAGTGTTAAGAATACGTTACAGGTGATAGTATGTTATTTTCTCCTCTCCAGGTCAAGGATCCACCTTATTCTGTCTTCCTATAGAATTTAACACTGCGGTGTTGTGGTCTATGGCTAGGACTAGCATACATACATACCAATATATATAGCAAGGACTGGCATATAAATAGCAATATTCTACATGAAACCTCTGTCAAGTAAAATACTGCTTTCTGTTCTCTGGAAGTAGCTAATTCATTTTTAGACTTTTATAGGCTCCAAACTAGGATGTCTGTGTCTTTGTGCAAGAATCTTGATTTTTTTAGATGGTAAAACTGGCTGACTTGGATCTATGTTGGACATAGTTCATCTTTCACAGAAAGAAGAGATTTCTTTTCACGACAAGATCTATTGATAGACTGATCTGTTTCTCAAAAGTACTGCTAGCTGAAGTAGTATCCGTGTGCTGCTTACAATGATCAGTTTCTGAGTATTCCCTTCAGTAAATCTTCATTGGCACTTAAAATCGTTCTTATTTTAAGGAATTATAATTTTGTTAAAGAAACATTGCTAAGTTTTTCTTTAAGTGCAGAAATGCTGCTTCATTTTTTGGAGCAGGATATATAACATAGCACATCTCAGGACATTTTGCAATATCTTCAGCTATACCTGGCCTTTCATTAAAGCAAATTAAATATTATTTTCTTTAGTTTTGGAGTTCCCGTGTAATGAAAAAAAAACCCCAAACCTACTGTACATATGAGCTGGCCAGGGGGAATAAAAATAGTTAGCATAATATTATTTGCAGGAAAGAATTAGAGCAAAGACTAATGGGACAATTTTCATGCACAACCTGAATGCAACTGTAGACAAATAAGTCATGGTAACTATTTTTATATGTGCTTAACTTATTGAAAAATAGCTTGTAATTAAATGCAGAAGTAATTGACAAAATGGTAGCGTTCCAAGGCATTTTAATATATTTAGGTGGAAAGAGTTAGAGTTGGCAGAATTTGATAGCTATTCAGAACATGCATCCTGGGACTCTGGTCAATCTCACCACTTAACACCTGGACCTATTGCACTGAGGATCAGAAAAGATTTGCACTTTTAGGAATGCTCATTTAAAGCAGAGGATTATATAACAGTAAACACTTTCTGAGTTTTGTGCTTTGGAGCTCACAAAGTACAATGTCTTTTCTGGTATGTATAATAGAAAGTAGTTTAGTAATATTTCACTGTTTCTTGGGAATGTGTTTATTTCCTTGTGAGTTATTCCAGTATTTTTCTTTTTACATTTCATAATTACCTTGTAACAAGGTCAAAGACTTTGAAATTTAACAGAATACTCATAGCTGCTAGTTTCCATATTTTATTGGATGCATTTGGGTATGTTTTGTCTGAAAAAACAATGAGATGGACAAAAAATGGATGCTTTAGGGAAGAAGTAATGAGCTGTTTCACTTAAAAGTCAGTAATTCAACTCCAATCTAGTTGTAGGACTGAAAAATTTTACATGTCACCGATGTAAACTCCATGTTTGTATTTACACAGTGCAACTGAATATTGTATTGCTTGAATGACATTCTGGAATATTTTTATTTTTACATGAACACAATCATATTTATATTTTTTCCAACTTTTATTTTTTCATATTATAATATCTTGATTTGTTTTATTGCTTTTGAGGAGTACTGTTGGAAGTACAGCAGCAGATGGAAGTTTTGCAGTAATTAGAGAAAGTGGGATAGGTATTTAGTATGGCATCTACTAATAATAGCTAATAATACCATTGTATGTAAGTGTACATTTATGAGCTGTTTATGAATTATAATTATATAATTTTAATCTATATTGAAGTAACCATTTAGAAATGGATGTTAGTGCCAATTCGAGAGAATTATTGTTCATTTTACTAAGAGCTTTCAATCAAAACACAAAAATTTCCTATCTGAGACTCCAGGAGAGTATGAGACAGACTAAGTATGAGCTTTTTGTTCCACCCAGTAAGGCTTGTAAGGGAAGTATGCAAACTAGTTCCCTGATTTACAATGTATACTTACAGGTCCCCACAGTGACATTGTCAAGGAAGTTCTTTTTCTATCGATACCTATGTTTTGTAGTTTTCCTCTATTTTTATTCTTTAAATTGTGGGATTGCGATTGTGAAATTAGAAGGTATTGACCTTTAACTGACCAACAGTAATGGCTCAACAAGTCATAGGTAAATCAGGGAAATATAAGAGTGAAGAACTTCCTTAACTTCTGCGTAACTAGAGTCATTAGACTGAACTCTCTCTAAACCAATGCAGCTCACTGAATCCCCCTACGGTCTGTATCAGTTTCCATATGGATGGAATAGTTTTGCCATGCGATGTTAAAATATGGCTGCTACTCAATACAGGCTTTGTATAATTAATATATCAAAGATTGCTGAATTAAGGAGCCTGAAACAACTTTATATTATGGAGTAAATGGCAGTATCTGCATTAGAATGGCAAAACTATCATTTGCATAGTGAAAGGAGTTCAGTTCTCCTTAGTATTACTGAGCAAGCAACTGAAATCCTAACCAGGTATCCAAATAGGGTGAGGGAAGACCCTTGTACTATTTTTGGATTACCTTGCCCATGTATTCAGGCAAGAAATAAATTCTGATCTTTTTTGCCAAATTGGTATGCTTGTTTCCACTCCTCCCAGGGCTTCTGTTAGGTTTATTGCACTGATTAGATTTGGTTTGGGGGAAGAATCGGGGTTGGGCAGCAAGTAACACTTTCTCCAGAAGCCATGCCTTACCTCAGGAATTTGAAATTAATAGCAAATGAGGCAGGAAGTTTAATGACGTTGTTCCATGTAACAATTTTGAGTCAGGTTTGCAGAATTGCTGATTAAAAAAGCATAGCTTTCTGTGCCTTTAACACAACTTCATGTGAAAATTAAGTTTGCTTTCCAAAAAGTAAACTTGCGCTCGTAACCTGGACAGGAGAATGACAAAACTGATTTTGGGTGTTAATTTCCTCATACTTCAGTTTGCAGGTATAAAATAGGAATAGTTGCATGAGCTAATTGCTTGCAAGTGTTGTAAAGATATACTCATTCATATTTATGAAGCACTTGGGTATTATAATGAGAATGCCACAGACATTCCTTTGAGGAAATTAGTAATCCTGTGGTGTAGGACTTAGTCCATTTAGATAAGGCTTTTCTTGCACAGGGAATTCCAGCAGAAGCATGGAGTAATTACCCATTTCAGAACATACTGTACCCCGTGCTCCCAACAAGGCTTGAGTCTATGCGTCTTAATGCACACATACAAGGCAGTCAAGATGATGTGACACTCTTAACTCCAGAACTTCCTAGTCTGAGTGACTAGTTTGTGTAGGATTTAATATTATTTGACATAACTTTTGCTCTTATTTTCTTTTTTTCTATGGTCTTTTTTTCTATCTCAAGTTTTTGAAAATACACACTAATTTGATCTTGTGGAAATAAATTTAGGAGTGTGGCAGATTTTGTTTCATTAATTGTAAGACACCTGAAAACATGCATTACAAAAAAAATCAACCTTCAAATAAGTGCTGATATAAAGGCATTCTTATATGCACAATCCCAAAATAGAATGCTATTTTAATATAAAAAGTTTGTTCTTTCGAACAGCAAGATTGAAATTTTGCTAACACAGAGTCTGTGGCTCTCACTGTCTGTTGGTTAGTCTCTAGTAATTGTTAGAGGTTTGTGAAGTTATAAAATGCTGATTGCTTGTGGGCAAATCATCTGCCTCACATAATTTTATCATTTTATACTGTTTGTAACATTTAAAGCAGCGTGTGTGTGTCTGATTTGGAGAATAATTGAAGTGCAAGAGGAAATGGGTACAACTGCAAACAACTTCCATGGGTTTCCGATAACACTGGAGAATTACTCTGTAAGGAAGTGAAGGGCCAGTGACTGCGCAGTAGTATTGGCTTCATTTTAACAAAGGAAATCTTTGTTGTTTAAATATTTGTGGGTTGACCTAATATTTTAGATCTTGAGTAAACTCAGTATTGCTACATTTCACACTAATGTGGTTTAATGTTAAATGAAGACACAAACACTGAAATTGTTCTTGTTACTTATGTGCCTGGCAAACAATGCCAGGCTCAATTATTGTTCATTCATGTCAAAAAGCTTGAAGCGCATATAGCAGCCTCCATGTGTTTACCTGTGACATGCAGAGAAAATAAAGCATTTGATTACGCTGCCTGTAGAGCAGATTCTTTTTTTTTCCTTTACCTTCACTGAAAATGAGACCAGAATTAACCCAAACATTTGTTAAATTTCTGCAACTAGAGAAGGATACATGAGTAGACAAAAGTTTCTGTAGTCATATATGTGGAAAGAAAGTTTGATTCTGCAAAAAGCTGTCTTTATTTTCCTTTTAAAATACTGTTTAAAGGACTTGAAGTGCTATTACACTAGTGGTTTCAACTTGATCTTTTTTTGAACTGGGAAAACAAGTACCTATTGGTGAAATTTCTGTTAATATCTTCACATGCACTCACTCTGCAATATTTGGGCATTTAGCACTTGAAAAGACAGGATATTTCCTATAATATTGGCAGCTAGTTTAAAAATTATTTGCAAGCACTTACATAGAGATCTTTTTTTCAATTTCAGGTGGTGGTGGTGGGGATGTTTAATTTATTTCTTCTCTTGCATCTCTTTGGAAAAAGAGAAATGGTAGGAGCTGGCAAAATAAACAGGAAGCACAGCAGTCCTTCTTTTCTCTTTTTTCTGCCCATGGAACTGCATAAAAACTTCAGGTCATATTCTGCATGGTCTGTGTTGTAAAACAGGAGTTTAAAAGAAAGTGAGGTTTTCTTTCAGTTTTCCCATATTCTGATGCAGAAATGATGATGGAGTCAGATTCCTTCTGTGTCATACTTTCTTCTGAGCTGGAATATATAACGTATGAAATTATAATTCTAGCCAGTGATCAGATACTGTTGTGATACGGTTGCATAGTACCACCTTCATACAGGCTATCAAAAACACCAGTCTTTCCCGAGTAGTATAACATAATGGAGTTTGTGTATATAATAACACTGTAACAGTGGTATTGATTAATTTCCTGTTAAGAGAAGATTACTTGGAGTTAGTGACCTTATTCACATCTAGCTTAGCTTGATTTTTGAGAGATGAAAATAAAAGCTTGATCCCAGCTAAAATATAGTTCTAGCTAAAGTAATATAATTTTTGTATCTGAAAAATTCACAGTGGAATCAGTCAAAGGTTAACTAGGAGTCAGCTATAAAATTCTTCTTCAGCTTTTCTGAGAGCTGAGGCAAGACCTTTGGCAGCAGTTTGTGATCACCTCTGTCATGAGTGCTGTATGGAGATCTTTACATATGGTTCAGTTACAAAAGCATTTCCCTTCAAATCAGTAGATAAAAGACTGCAGTGCGTTCCAGATATGTTCTGATAGTATTCTGTTTCATAAATTTAAGAAATAATATGTAATTAAAACAAAACAACGCAAAAAAAAAAGGGGGGGGGGGGGGGAAAAAAAGCCCGCGGGATTGTATATGAAGAGGCTTGACTTTCAACCAGATTTCTTTCTTTCAGGATCAGATTCCAGTCAAAAAAAAAAAAAAAAAAAAAAAAAAAAGAGGGGGGGGGGGGAAGGAAAAAGAGGCAGCGGGATTGTATAGCTCGCCAAATTCTCACTTACAAACTAATACTTTAGGGATTAGATGTATAGGAAGTTAGTGGGATTAAAAAGAAAACTTGTAATGACGTTGGAAATATCCTAATATTCTTGGTGTCATTTGAACAGCTTTCTCTGTACTTTTGTTAAATACATATGTCATCCTTAAACCATTCTTAATATCAAAGAAGAGAAGATAGTAAGGACAGTTGTATCTAACAGAGTTGTCATACTGTTGCCTCAGCTTTCCTTTAATATAAAAGATTTAAATGGCTGACCGAAGAAAATTCCAAGAAGGTTATTTGTAGGGTTAAGGCTGCCCAGAACCCTGAAATATCTCAAAGTGCTAATCCGTACTTCATTTATACAGAGAACAGGAATTGGTTTCTTTATTCCTACTGTTAGATCATACAATGTTTTTTCTGGCATTCTACTCTTAAGTTCCTGTCACAGTTCCTTCAAAATAAAAACTTTTACACACAGTGTCAGTGCTGTGATAAATGTTGAAAAAGCCTCTGCCAAGTCACACTTTTAATTCATCTTTTTCAAGTCTTGCAAAAACTTTCTATATTTCAACAATAAAAATACAGTTCTGTTTGGCTTTTTAAGGAGACACATTCTCCAACTTGTCCACTTGTCCAATTTCCAAATTTAGAAGACTGTATTTTCAGATTGGATGGCCAGTTCTGAACTTGGCAAAACAAGACCAACCATCTTTTGCAACTGATGAGCTTTCTATAGGAACTCCTAATTGTTTGAATTAATAAACAAATATTAAACCATATAGACACACAGAAAAAACAGTGATGGACATTTGAAAACTGGATTTTCCCCTTCCATAAGCCATATCTTCAAAATCTGGATTTTGTTCATAAGTTAGCTAATTATCCATTCTCTACAATAAGTTAAATATTATTTTAAACATTTTTATATTTTAAAGTGTTAGTTAAATAGAACATTGTGACTTTCTTAGATGAGTTTCTCTTTCATAAATTATTAATTTTATTGAGATTAAAATGAACATTTCTAATATTAAGCTGTGTTTTCTGTGGCTGCTTACTCCCCCGTTTTGTTTTTTGTTTTTTGGTAGCATCAGTTCCTAGTGTGGTATTGCAATGGAATTAGGAGAAACATCTAAGTATGAAAGACTTCTGTTTTGTTCTGGTGGTATTTTATGACCTGTACACATTTCTGATGGATGGTCTCCTTTGTCTTTGCGTAGATGGCGACTTAGGTGTGCTAAGACATCAGTTTTGTTTCTGAGGTTGTTATAAGAGAGACCAGATTTACAACTAGTACTTCTGTTCAGTTTTCTGTACAGTTGTTTGGAAACTGTTTTCTAAAAAGATTTTTCCTTAATATAATGTGCTGATCACTAAGAAACTTGAACTAGACATTTTAATTTCTTATTTCACGTAGAACATACCACTGTAATTTATTAAAAAGTTTTAAACAACTCTTCTCATATTTTGCAAAAAAAAAACCCAAACATTCAAGTGCTATCGAACTTTCTGTTTTCCTCATAATAAATTTTCCTGTTTGTAGAATTTTATTAAATGCCAAAAAGAGTTCTCATGTCACTTACAGTTTTGTTTTCAACCAATGCTGTCATTAGTTAAACAAAACCACTGTTTTGTGAGTAAGAAACCGTCTTAGTAAAAAACAGTTAAATTGCATAAGAGCCATTTTGACCTCAAGACAACAGCCAACATGAAAACCTGCCTTGATATTTCTTTTGGAAATCATGTATTCTTAACTCACTGTGATAACTTTTTAAATCTCTATTTTAAAGTTTAGTTTGTGTAGCAAGGTGTAGTTGCCATGCATGCAGACTTTGCCTTTGTCGTTAACTGTAACTACAAATCTGCTTGCTGATTAATACTTTCAGTTAACTCAATCAAAAACTTTCAAAATTAAATTCTGGTTAGCTACCTTGCGTTTCAGAGAAAATTCAGCAACTGTAAATAGCTTTACCAGCAGAGTGAATTCCAAAGACTATACATGTTTATTCTTTGTGAATTTGTCAATCTTCCTTAATCCATGTGTGTGTTGCAACGGTTTTGTGGGAGATTAATTATGAAATTGTGAAAATTCTATGGCAGAGGAAGTGACCTCAAAACTAACTTTAATCCTTTAAATTGGTGTTAAATACCTCTCTCAACTATTTTTTTAAACATGTTAACAACTCAGCACTGGCTACTGTAAGCTGAAAAATGCATTTTCTTTGTTCATGAGTGTGTGGTCTCTTTCTTTGTTCAAGCATTATAAATGCAGTAACCTTGTATCAAGTTTGAACAGATCTTTCAAGATGATGTGAGATTTTATGGCAATAATTCTCCACTTAACTATTGAAGATGATATGTCTCAAAATGACATAATAAAGGTGAGTGGTAAGGATCGAATTACTTAATTATGGGAGGTGTTTGATCTTTGACTTGGTGTGGCTTTAGTTTAGTATACCAGATGGTGCTGAAGGCAAGAGTGTTTTTGCAAGGTAAGCAAAGAGATAACGAGCATTTATAGTATTCTGTTTAGAAGGATCAAAGTTCCTTCCACAGGAAACTTATCACCACTCACTAGTTTCCTTTCAACAGTCATACTTGGGTTTTGTTGGTTTATTTTCCATTCAAAATTATATTTTTAATAGAAACTATATAGTTTATTATTAAGTGACTTTTTTTTTTTCTGGTTTCATCTTATACTGCTTATGACTTACAGTTCTGGTTTTTATATTCTTTTGTATGAGAGAAACTACCAAAAGAATACAATTGACACAATTAAACTGGTCACATTCTAAATGCTTTCAAGCACTCAGAATACAGGATCTTAGACTTAGGTTTATTTTTCTAGTATAGCTATTTAGGGATGTGTGATTATTTATATATTTCTTTTAATTATTCCCCAGATAGTTTTACGAGTACAAGAATTACTGCGGAAGCACTTAAACTACTGTCTTAGTAAATCCAGACTGAACATAATGTACTCCGTGACTAATTAGAGTATACAAAACTACATAGTTTACTTTTGCAGGATACATTTGAGCAGTTTTCTATAATTGTATGATCACTAAAGACAGATTTCATATTTCATTTGAAATCTAGTTGAAATCAAAGCTCTGCTGTGTTTATTGGATTGGATTACTTGTTTATGTGATGTGTTTTTTCCTCCTTAGACCATGCGTTAATAATCTTTGGTGGGTTACTTGTCTTTGCTCCCTGCTTGCAATCAGTAAAATGATTAATGAGTATTCTGATCAGCAAATTTCAGGTCTTTGTATCTGGAAGCTGTTTAAATAGTTGAGGGAAGTACCTCAACTTTAGATGTGCACCTTGCACTTATATTTTGTAGCAGTAAGATTGAGTAGTTAAATTGCCTGGTTACTGATTAATGTGGTGACTGGTATGAAATATCAGCCATAGGATTAAGTAACTTGCTTTTTGACCCTATATACAAAGCATACAGTCTCTTTTGGCAACGAGTAACAAACTCATAAACACTGATATTAGTGTACTTCAGTAAATGTCTCGTGCTGATACAAGCATGCCCCTATGGACTATCTGATGCAATACTTGGGTAGGATGGAGATTTCAGGTTTTACTTTACTTTTCATGGAGTACTATTCAAAGGGCAAGACATTTATTCATCTGGGATAAATGTGCCAGAAATGTTTTTTGTGGATAAAATCCAGAGCATATGCATCAGCATCTGAGAAACAGGAATAAATAAATGCCTAAATAAAAAGGAAAGGTGATCTGAATAATGAATAGAGTGTGTGGTTCTGTAAAGCATTTTAGACCTTTCAGCCTGGAGTTTACCTGGGTGCCTATACAATATGGGGATGTCCTGCTGGCTTTTGCCTGAACTGCTGCAGATGGGAATTGAAGGGGGAAAGGCACTGAAGTGGTGAAAGACTGCGCTAGTTGAGTGCAACCATGCCATACTTAACAGAAAGGGAATACTGATTTCAGCACAATATACTGCAGTACACATTTTTCTAAAACTATCTATTTATAGGGTTGTGTAACCCTAATGAGAAAGATCATACATGAAGTGGATAACTACTCCTTTAGCCCCAAAGTGCATTTAAACTACCTAGAAAAGTCTGCTAAGCCACAGGCTGTAAGCTGTGCTAGGCGGAAGTGGTCTTTGTTCTACCTAAACAACTGTATTGCAAAAAAAGATTCAAGAGGCTAGAGGGAACAAGCGAGCAACAATGTAACTGTAGCTAAGGGATAGAGTACTCAGCTAAGGAAGTGGAAAGAGGAACCTGGGCTCTCCATTTCTCTTGAAAAGTGGTATTAATTTTACAGTCTTTGAGAGAACAGAAATGATTGCTTTTAAATGTTTTGCTTAAGCAGAAGATGCATTTGCAGTCATTTAATGTGCTTGTAAATGATATTGCTAGTTTCTTTTGGGACTATAGATTTACAATAATTTTTTTGGCTCTTCAAAATTGCTGATGACAATTCTGTTGCCAGTTTTATTGAAAGCTATTAAGGTGCTTAAGACCAGGAATAGTTTAGCAATGAAAAGCAAGTCTAATTGTGAAGAAACTGTCTTTAGGAATATGTAAACTAAAGCTGTTCATTTCTTTGATGATACGCTTCCTCCCATATGATAGCTGATTAGAATTGTGATCTCGTTTAACTCAGCAGACTGCCTTCATGGTGATAAATTACAATGGCACACTGTCTGGCTTATAATCATCACCTATACATGTTATACATGACTAGTAAGAAATGGAGTTTATATTTTGTTAGCTGCAAAGCTGAAACCTGTTCTTAAATCCCTCTGCTATTACTTTTCATTGACCTGTTTTTATTAACCTATTTACTTTGATCGTGATGCCTTGTCTTGGCTTACACAGAAGACAAGATTTGACTACAGTGTTGCCAAAAAGCTTGTCTGAACGTCTTTAGAAAGGACATGTGGACCTTTTCTGATGGTCACTGATTGTAAAGTAAATTAGATGTAAATCATAGTTAACTTGAAATCAATTGAAAGCAAGAAGACTGAAAAATGTAGTCTTTTTCTGTGACAGTGATGAAGTATTCATGGATTATTGTGCTTGTCAGTCATTTTGTCCATATTTCAGAAAGTTTTGAGGTGTTGGAAGCAGTTTAAAATGTCATAAGAGATATTCCTGACTGTGAAACTTGACACTCACTGTAGTATCAGAGATGTCCAAGACATGACTTGATCACACAAAGCACTTTCATGATGATTCCAGCAGATGACTTAGTCTGTTGGACAAAAGAAAGATATATTCCTCTGTGTAGAAGGGAAAGGTTATAATATACTATTACTTAAATGAGAATAATTAGCAGGAAATCCTGCCTTTGAGGTACAATAGCATCTTTATCACTGGAAGACACATAATTGGTCATCAACTTACAGAATGTATGCTGTAATTTGCCCAGTGCTTTAGGGTTTGTGTTAAGCGGTAGTCAAACTAGATTATCATTACAGCCGCATGTGAATTTAAAATCCGTACTTCCTTCAACTCTTACACTGATTTATATATGGATACCTTGTAAAGAAAATATCAAGATAATTGTTTTTAATATTCATTAGTAATTTGTCATTTTTGAGGTTTAAGTGGGGGAAGGAGACCTTAAATAATAATACGCTGTAAGTAAACTGATCTTTTAACTGACTGAGTTGCACTAATGCAGTCCAGAGAAACTATTTCTGTTGACTGCTTATGTAGATGACAAAAATCTCATCAGCAAAATGTGACCTCCCTTATATTTGAGACCAGTGCCTTGTATCTGTTTTAGCTGGTATAAAAAATACTGTAGCTGCTTTCCATACTTCCTTAAACCTTCAGTGCCAGAAGACCAAAGAAACTGTATTTCTTTTGATACGCTACAATTTAAACGGTGTTACACTACCTTCAAATGAAGCTTATTGGTTAAGACTCATTGGAGGCAGTTTAGTAGACTGTTTAGTAGCATCTACTTTAGTCTTTTGGATCATGGTGGGTTAGCCTTGGCTAACAGCCAAACTCCCATCCAGTTCCAGAACTTTCATCATTTCAAGCTGAATGTGTGGTTGGAAAATCTGTGTATATTTGTGAAAGCAAATACATGCATTTATAGATATGCCTGAAGTACGGAATGCGTGATGTGTATACATAGCCAGACAAAACTTTTGAGCCTTCCTCCTCCCCTTGCAAAGATGCTATTTCTGATGCTATTTCTTTATTACTGAGGTCTTCCATGCCATAAAGACAGCTAATAGCATGGAGTTAATATTAACATCCTTGACAGAGTGCCCACCTAGTGTTCTGTATTTTTAAAGAGATTGCCATTTCAGCATTGAGTAGAAATTGTTGTTGATGTGCTATTTTTTAGGTACAGAAGTAATGTATTGTAACTGGGCACTGAGATAAAAGCATGTATGGGATTAAATAAATCCCTGATAATGTCAGCTCCCTTGTGCTATTTTCTGTTCTGAATGTAGCGGTTTTATTTATATTTATGTAATTGAATGTTGTAGGTGCATTTTTGTCTGTTTGTTTTAATACTATTTAAAATAGAAATTTGAAATAAATCGTATTTGAATACAGTTGTAACTATTTTGGTGTTTCAGGAGACCTCAAATAGACAGCAGGTAGCCCCAGAATGTAAACCCAAAACAGGAAGAAGGGAGAATACAATTTTATTTGTTACCTGGTGTGAGGTTTTTTGTTTTATTTTTGTTGCAGATGTTTACAGTTAATTTCAGTTCATTATAGTACCTCTCCAGCTAGTGAGGCAGACCAGTTGTGATTTATCCAAAGTCTCTCTAAGTTATTAGGCTCCTCTTACGAAAATGTTTCTGATGAGGTGAGTTTTGAAACATTACAGAGTAGAAAAATTGCACCAGTTCTCTAGAGATAGTATTTGCTCACCATTATCTTAGAAATGTTTGTATAAACTTGTGTTTTCCCAAGGAAACTTGACCCATCTTGCCATAGTGTGCATTGATTTCCACGTGGAATAATAGTCAGTGATGCGAATTACTGGAACTCATTGTTTCTGTTGATTTGGGGTGGGGGTGGATGGGTGGGGTGATGATAAGATAGTGCAGAAGGAAAACATGACTACAAAATAATGCTTTGTGAGTCAGTTTTGCTTCAAAAGTGAATGCTCTGTCACAGCAATCTGTTTCGCGCACACTGTCATTTTTCTCATTCAGCAGTGAACAAATTCTCCTCACCTCCTAATAAAGACTTCAAATCTGATTATGTTACAGACTTTTCAGAGATTAATTGAAATAATCTTTTACTTATTGCTTCTGTGGGCCTGTAATGTATGCAAAGGTGTGGTTATTCATTTATTTGTGTAGAAGGAGAGGCACAGTAAGGAGATTTCCAAACTGTTACAGAGAAGAGAGGGAGCTCAATCTAACAAGTTTGGGAACTTTAGTTTTCAGTAGGAAGAACAGAGTGGTGACTTTTATTGCAGGGGAATTGACTTGTATTAGGCCCAAAGATTCTTCCAAACCTTCTTAATAGGCAGTCGCAAAAGCCACACTGCATAGGAACACTCCATGTCACTATCACTGCCTTAATTCAGAAAAGCTCTTTAACAACTGATGAAGCAAGTTGGTGTAGCATTAAGCATGCTATAATATAGAGAAAACTGTGAAAAATTGAGAGACTTAGTTATTGTCATCATCAAACCTTTTATAGTCTTAAACTGTAGTGAAACACTTCACTGAAGCTGATTTTTCACTTTGGAAAGTGGCTAGCAGTAAACAGTTAAATAAAAAGAATGTCATGCATGCGTATGTGATTCTAAATCCAGAAGTGTTACATTTCCTTTGTTGGCATTAGTTTCTGCTGGATATACAGGATATATATGGTGAGACTAAACCCTTCTGTTATTGGTCCGAAGTGCTTAACAGAGTGTGGCATGTCTGGATGAAAAGACTGGAAGTTTTAATAGATCAAAGCATATATATTTTGTTCTTACTGAATATTTTTTTCCTTACCCATTTGAGTTGTATTGAACAGCTTCTTTAACAGAGTTTTTATCTGGAATTAGACTTTCTTTAACAAATTGTAGTATGTGGAGTAGTGGTACATCATGGTAGAATTCTGTCTGGAATGCTTGCAGCAAAAGCGTTTGTTCTGTTTTGGTCTCCCCTGCCCCACCCTTCCCACCCCCCGCTTTTTTTTTTCCCCACAAAGTATTAGGTGGCATTTATTAGTGATGGCTCCTGTCTTCATGGCTTTTGATGGGGGGAGAAATGGATAGGAAACTGTTGAAAGGTACCATCTTTGTGTTCTCTTGTATTAGCAATTCACTACTTGCTGCTGCTGTAAGAAGTGGAATCTAATATTGTCAGATGGTGTAGATGGAATATTGAATATTCAGAGAAATGCAAGCACAATGAGATACTTCTGCTGGAATTACTTTATTTCTCTGTGTTTTGAGATCTTTTGCGTTCTCAACCCAGTTTTTCTACAGCCAAATCCTTTAGCGGCAATGCTGAAATCTACCCTTTTCCCTTGCAACTGCGGTGAGTCTCAGAGGATTAATGCTTCTTGGGAGAGCTTGCGCTGGCTTTCTCCTGAGGTACTCAATAGAAGGAGGTATTTAGGAGATCTTGTGTTCCTTGAACTCACCTACAAGTCCCTTTGCTTAAGAGAAGCAGATGAGGCATTGGCTCTGCCATTTGTTCACATCCAGTTAACAGTTCTGTGCAGTTTCTCATAGAGAAAGAAAAGGTGTGGCTTGACCCAGCCTTATCCAGGAAATTAGGAGGAAACTTTACTTAAAATATGTGATAATAAATACCTTCAGTTATAATAGTTCACAGTTTTGTAATATCTATGGGAATATATTCCCTCAAGGAGGTTAATACAGAGTTGTCATCCTTTTTTTCCTTTTTTTGTTCCTGCTTCATAAATTCACAGTGCTAATGCAACATTTTTCCCTTGGCTTTTTCTTTTTTTAATTTTCATTCTCACTTTCTTTGTAGTTAGGGACAATTATTTTATAATACCAAAGGTCACAGAATCATGGAATTATTTTGGTTGGAAAATACCTTTAAGATCATCAAGTTCAATTATTAACCCAGGCCACCACTAAGCCATGTCCCTCAGCACCACATCTTATTTTGGTTGGAAAATACCTTTAAGATCATCAAGTTCAATTATTAACCCAGCCCACCACTAAGCCATGTCCCTCAGCACCACATCTACATGTCTTTTAAATACCTCCAGGGATGGTGACTTTACCACTTCCCTGGGCAACCTGTTCCAGTGCTTCACAACCCTTTCTGTAAAGAAATTTTTCCTAATATCCAGCCTGAACCTCCCCTGGCACAACTTAAGGTCATCTCCTCTCGTACTATTGTCTTTTACTTGGGAGAACAGACTGACCCCCATTTCACTACAACCTCCTTTCAGGTAGCTGTAGAGAGCTTTTCTCCAGGTTGAACAACCCCAGTTCCCTCAGCCACTCCTCATAAGACTTGTGCTCTGGACTCTTCACCATCTTCCTTGTCCTTCTCTGGACGCACTCCAGCACCTCAGTGTCCTTCTTGGGCTGAGGGGCTCAAAACTGAACATGGTACTCAAGGTGTGGCCTCACCAGTGCCAAGTACAAGGGGATAATCCCTTCCCTCCTCCTCCTGGCCACCCTAGCCCTGATACAAACCAAGATGCCATTGGCCTTCTTGGCCACCTGGGCACACTGCTGGCTCATATTCAGCTGGCTGTTAACCAGCACCTCCAGGTCCTTTTCTGCTGTGCAGCTTTCCAGCCACTCTTCCCCAAGCCTGTAGCATTGCAGGGTGTTGTTGTGACCCAAGTGCAGGACCTGGTACTTGGCCTTATTGAAACTTATACCACTTGCCTCAGCCCATCTATCCAGCCTGTCCAGATCCCTCTGGATCTACCTTCAGACACATCAACACACCCGCCTAACTTGGTGTCATCTGCAAACTTACTGAGGGTGCACTCAATCCCCTCATCTAGATGATTGATAAAAATGTTAAATAGAGTTGGCCCCACTACTGAGTCCTGGGGAATACCACTTGTGACTGGCTGCCAACTGGATTTAACTCCATTTGCCACCACTCTCTGGGCCAGGCCATTCAGCCAGTTTTTTTACCTAGCGAAGTGTATACTCATCCAAGCTGATTTAACTCCATTTGCCACCACTCTCTGGGCCAGGCCATTCAGCCAGTTTTTTTACCTAGCGAAGTGTATACTCATCCAAGCTATGAGCAGCCAGTCTCTCCAGGAGAATGCTGTAGGAAACAATGTCAAAGGCTTTATTTACTAAATTCCAAATAGACTACATTCACAGCCCTTCCCTCATCCACTAAGCATGGCATTTTGTCATAGAAGGAGATCAGGTTAGTCAAGCAGGACCCGCCCTTCATAAACCCATGCTGGCTGGGCCTTGTCCCCTGGTTGTCCTGTATGCGCCCCCTGATGGCAGTCAAGATGATCGGTTTCATAACCTTCCCCAGCACCAAGGTCAGAATGACAGGCCCTGTAGTTCTCCAGATCCTCCATCCAGTCCTTCTTGTAGGCAGCTATCACATTTGCTAACCTCCAGTTGACTAGTACCTCCCCAGTTAGCAAGGACTGCTGATAAATGATGAATGTATCCTAACAATAACATACATGTCTTTTATGTGCTGTGAAAGCATAAAAAGCTAAAGTAGGAGAAGGTAATAGATCTAGATGTCTGGAATACTAGGTATATAATGGATCTGATACAATGGCAAGCCAAATTGCTGGGAAAACAAGGGCAGATTTGACCATAATTGAAACAGCCGTTATTTTCATTATCTACTTTTTTGAAGAACAATGTTTGAACATTTGACAGCTGTAATACTGCCTCATATGGGTTTTGTTTGTATTCTTTAGTACGATCTATCTATCTGCTTTTTGGTATATGTAGACTACAACTATGTTTTGACAGGATCATTGAGTAGCTATGCACTGATGGTGTACAATTCTGTTTCTATTGGCCTTTCTCTTTTAGGTGAGATTGAAAGCTTTATTGCTCTTACATGCTCTGTTTTTTTATCAGCTTTGAGACAAAATTGAAGGCTTTTTTATTGTAGCTGATCAACTCTGAAACTTTAAATGGATATTAGTTTTGCTTATTACAGGTCTTATTAATTAAAAGATTACCCTGTAGTTAGAAAAAGGAATGTGAAGTATGCAGCCTGTGTTCTGATCTCTGTTGTCCTTAATTGGGTAACTGCGTCCTATTTTTCAGTTTGGCAATTAAGGATCAAGATGGCGGTGCCTTTTCTGTCTCTGTAAAAAGCTGGGGTTCTTGGGTAAAAGCTCTCATGACATAGCAGTGTCTTCTGTATCTAGCATATGCTGGATGCCTACTGCAGAGAATACAGCATGCTCTGGCCAGTAGTGGCTTAAGTTGGGCAAATCCAAATCTTGGTGTGTGCATCATGAAAAGTCAGGTTGGGTCTATCAGGATTTTCTAGGACAGGCTCAGTGGCATGTGCACGCAGTGATGGTGTTTGTGGGTCAGCTTGTACCTGCAAAGAGATTATTGACTTTCGTGCAGCAAAGAAACAGTTATCTTGTGTGTCTGCATCTGTGGCATGATTAACCCACACTGTAACAAGCCATTCCACTATAATTGAGAATTAACTGAGTTTACTTTTCATGAAACTCAAGTTAAAAATTTTGAATGTGCTGTTAGAGAGAATTAATTCAAGTAAGATGCTTTTGTGTTCAGATTTCACTATCTTTTCGTCACCTCTTGCTCTGACTTCTTAATTTAAAGCAAAACTCATCATGCCTTCCTAATCTTGCATCAAAGGTGTATCGAACTATTGCAACACGGTCTAAGATCATGCATCAAAAACTTGTGCTGATTCCTTGCTATTGCCAACAGCAAGTGTTTGGCTCCTTATAATTGCCAAATCAAGCCAACGCACACAATTGCTCTGGTTTCCACCATGAATGCATCTCTACAGGTCATCCTTTTTCGGTTGTTATCATGAAAAATACAAATAGATGTTTCTCCTGAAGAGGTTGGTAATTATTCAGATAATGTGTTTAAGTACTCTTTAAGCCATACAAACACTCCTCCAAAACAAGACTTTGGGTAAGAGAATTACATATGTTACTTCTGTCAGAAGCATGACACGCACAGATGCGTTGGAAAATTGAACTGTGTCTCACTTAAGGGCTACAACAACTTAGCTTTCAGATGGAAAAGAATATTTTCACAGTCCTTAAAGACTGGAAACCTCTCACCCCTTAATGAAAGCGTATGTTCTGCAAAAATAAAGAGACCACCTAAGAAGAAATTGAGATTGGGTACATCAATAACTTCTCGTTTACCCTAACCTTCAGTCAGATTATTTTCTTGAAGGATCTGATTAATTATTCTTTTATTTTTACAGGTCTAATTACAACCACATCTAGAAGACTAGATCGAGAGCAGCAGGCAGAGCACATACTGGAGGTAAATAATTTCTTTATTTCTCTGAAAAACGGTAACTGTTCATTGCTCTTTTACGGAGTTAAGTTTACAGTACTTGATTATTACATGAAGAATTTAGAGAACTGAATTTCAGAAGTAATTTGCTTCTATGGTCATAATATTGCAATGCAGAAAACTACCTATCTTATAAAAGCTGTGTTGGGACTTCTTCCTAAGAAAACAGTTAAGATACAGATAGAAGGCAATTTTTTTCTTTATATCTGTAAACCAAGATTTTCTTTCAAACAGTAAAAAGGCGTGATTGTTAAAAGGAGGAGTGCGATTAGTCCTGGAATAGCTATTTCAGCCTACCTTTTGCTGAATATAGATCTCTGAAAAAGAAGTGCAGACTCTTTTTTTCATATTGAGAATACAAACAGATTGTGAGTACCTTTTTTCTGCATAACATATTTATTAGCCACCTAAGTAGATGAGTTGAAAAATACACATTAGAGGGTTGGAGTCCAAGAGCATGAAATTCATTACGTTATTCTTAGCTGCATTTAATTGATCACCTGAAATTTATGTAATAAATTCTCTGTCAAACAATGTGGGAAAAAAACCCATGTAATCAACTGTGAGTCTCCCAGTTTCACAACACTGTCGTGCAGTGTGACAGTATTGTACTTTACCTGCGATGAAAACTTAATATTCACAGTGATACATACTAAGATTTATCTGTAACCTTTATTGTGCTTCTCCTCCTGGATGATAGATAAAAGCCTGCAATGTGAATCAGCAAAACTAACATTAAAGCAAGAGAAGCAAGTCTAGACTTACTCAAAACTTGTGAAATCTGTAGAAAGATTTTTCTAACAGGAATGCAAGGACTGCATAGACTTGAACACAAATGCATTCCTTGATAACACAAACTATACTTTTGCAGAATTCCAGTGTACATGCAGTCTTCCTGGCCCTTATCTTTATCCCTATGGCGCATTGCAAGCTGGATTAATGCAGCTGTTGGACCAAATTTTTTATCATTATTTTCATTTCTGTATCAGCTTTGGAAACAACTCTTTGCACCTAAGTAGCAATAGGGTGAAATTTCCTCTGCAGTGTGTTTTTTAGTACTAATAGTAGCAAAATTAATTAAATAACAAAACTGGTTTAGTACTAGACACATTATTCCTGTAAATTGTAAAGGCATTGTATCATTTTCTTTTAAAATTATTACATTAAATCTCCTTGTGTCAGTTCTATCTTATTTCTTGACCAGTCTGCGTATATGGCTTGTAAAATTGGTATCTCATGACTTTTACTCCTCTGTGTATTGTGCTGGCTTTTGTATTAGATTTATACAGTAAATAAAATGAGCCAAGGATTGTTCTCTGACCCTGACACAGTAGGGCTTTGATGGCTTATGCCTAATCCTTGGCCAGGATGGCCAGGTCCAAATTGCGGGTTTAGAATGGTGCCTGATTTGTGTGAACTCTCAGGCTTCAACTAGGGAATGTGTGGTAGTTGCTACTTGTTCTGGGCCAAAACTTAGGCCAGAGATCACACTAGAAGTGTAATGTTATGGGCAGTTGTCTGCTAGCAGTCATGCCTGCTTGTTTAACCTTAAGTTATAACAAAATAACATGCACAGTACTCAGGAAGGTTTGGGGGTTTTTTTAAGGTTACAGTATCACATAACGGTACAGAAATCCTCAGGTTTCAGCAATGTTGAACCCAGGACACTTTGTAAAGATAGCAGATTAAGCTGACTGCTTTTTAGTATATTTGTTACTGCCTGCTGGTGTCATTTATAAATTTTCATTCTACCTTCATTTGGAATCCCAGCTGGTTAAAATTTTAAATAAAAGTCTTCGAAGAACTCTTAATGCAAAGCAATACTGATAGAGAGCACAGCCCAAAGTAGCAGTTTTCCCATTTGTTGGTTTTATGTTTTCAACTTTGAAAATAGGTTGGAAAGAAACCCAGAAATGCACAGAATAGTGGGCAATATTATGAGCCAAGTGCTGAGCATCTGGCTAATTAATTGAGCATTGAAATGTTGACCAGATGGGTTAGTGGGTTTATTCCTTGTTTTCTGTTAAATTTGTTCCTTGATTGCACTCCTGCTTACATAACAATAATTAATACGCCCCGTTCTTTTATTCCCAATTTGTAACTATTTTCTGAGTGCCAACTGGCACATTTTTTATGCAATTATTTTAGGTTAGCTTCATGTTATTCTCTCATATCTTAGTATTCTGTTTATGTCAGTAATGCCCGCAAAACTGATGTTGTGTTCAAATAGAACTATATTTTCCTCAGATTTGCCTTTTTTTTTTCTACTTGGCGCAGGGCAATGCTGATTTTACACTAACAAGCAAGTTATTCTGTACCCCTTGGAATTTCCTCTTTTGGGATGTGTTTTGGTTTTTTAGGTTTCTTTTGTGTGTGTGTGATTCTATGGAAATGCAAATGAAACAGTATAACATGAAACATGGCGTAACTTGCAAGTATGAAGGAAATTAAAAGGTTTGAGTGATTAGCCACAACAAAACACATTTGTACTTCCATTTTTTTTTTTTCTAAAATACATGAGAAAGTGGAAAAGAAAAGACTATCGGATCATAATGAAATCATAGAATGATTTGAGTTTGAAAGGACGTTAAAGATCTTCTATTTCTAACCCTACTGCCATGGGCAGGGATTTTACTTCCATTTTTTTTTTTTCTAAAATACATGAGAAAGTGGAAAAGAAAAGACTATCGGATCATAATGAAATCATAGAATGATTTGAGTTTGAAAGGACGTTAAAGATCTTCTATTTCTAACCCTCCTGCCATGGGCAGGGACACCTTCCACTGGATCAGATTGCCTTAAGCCCCATTCAACGTAGCAGTGAACACTTGAACACCACTTCCCGTGCTGGAGCATTCACAACTTCTCTGGGCAACCTCTTCCAGGGTCTCAATACCCTCACAGTAAAGAATTCCTTTCTAATATCTAATCTCAATCTACCCTCCTCCAGTTTGAAACTGTTACCCCTCATCCTATCATTGTATGACCTGTTAAGAGTCCCTCCCCTTCCTTCCTGTAAGGCCGCCTTTAAGTACTGGAAGGCTGCTATAAGGTCTCTCCTGTGCGTTGCCTTTTCTAGTCTAAACAACCACAACTCTCTCAGCCAGTTGTCATAGGAGAGGTGCTCCAGCCCCCTGATGGCCAGGTCCATGTCTGTCTTCTGCTGGGGGCTCCAGAACTGGGCACAGTATTCCAGGTGAGGTCTCATGAGAGTGGACTAGAGAGGAAGAATCACCTCCCTTGACCTGCCGACACTTCTCTTGATGCAGCCAGGATGCAATCAGCTTTCTGGGCTGCAAGTGCACATTGCTGTCTCATAGTAGGTTTTTCATCCACCGACACCCCCAAATCCTTCTCTTCAGGACTGCTCTCAATCCACTCATCACCCAGCCTGTGTTTGTGCTTGATGTGCTCATGTCCTCATTCATGTCAATGTAAATTAATATTTTCATAAGAGATTCAGTTCTACTCTTCCATTAATATATGTATCTATGTTATTTTGTATGTGTTATCCTTTAATCCTTATGTTTCTGCATAGTCGAGATTTCCCAGGGCATGCTAAGAACCAGTGAAGGAATTCACCACCCACATTCTTGAAGAAAAACATTGGTTATCCCCAAATCAAGGAGGGCTTAGGGCTGGAATACCCTAATAAGTGGTGCATAGAGTTTTTTTATGGGGTTAAGAAGGCTTGTTTTTAGTTAACGCCCTCCACAGCAGTGGTCTCCGAATCATTTAGGCTGGAAAAGACCTTTAAGCTCATGCAGTCCAGCTGTGTATCTTGCCTATGTTTTCCCAGTACTATTGTAGTGACTGACTTCGATACGGAGCTTCCTCCCGTCAAAAGCTTATATCTTTCTCATAAACTCTAAACCAAACTGAAACTGCAGTGCGTAACACATTTCCCATAGAATTTGTAAGAAATATTGGGTGTTTTTTAAAAAAAATTTATTTTCTTTTGCATTCCTTTGACAAGCATCCAGTAGAATTAGATGAGCGTATATCAGTTTTATCCAGTTTCTCTAACTACAGTAGAGCTGGCATAAGTGACCTTCAAACATCCCCATATGTTTCTATGTAATACTGAGGAAGATATATTAAGTCAAGCAAGACAATTTTAAAGGAAAAAAAAACCAGAGTAAAACAAAAAGAGAATGAAGAGAAGACCATAGAAAGGCTGAGAAAGAGTGCTACACTGGGTCATAAAATTGTTCTTAAAAGGAGAGATATAAAGATTAAAATTTTACAGCTAAAACAACCCAACAGCAAAGAGAAAGTAAGGAAAAAAACATGAGAGATGGACAAAGAAAAGAATATCTTTATCCATCACTATTCCTAGACAATTTTTTAGAAACTGTCTCCTTCAGAAACTGAGATACAGCTAAAAACAAACAGATGCTCATATTTAAGTTATTAACAACCAACCTGATCTAGGAGAACCTGTTTTAGCAGGGGGTTGAACTAGATAATCCCCAGAGGTCCCTTCCAACTCCTACCATTCTGTGATTCTGTAAACTGCTAGAGGTGATACTGTTATCAGTGAAGAATTTGTATTTGATTTAAGTGCTTTATGTAATAGCAGCTAAACTCTCCCTCGAAAATGTCTGGTGTCTGTCTGAGCCAATTAGCTTATATATGTGGATAGCAGGGTGCAGCCTAATACTGTTACTCTTCTATAACTGAGCTCTTGCAGGAAGCCGGAATATAAACCTGGTATCTTTTTTTTCTTTGAAATAGAGGCTTTTTAGTAGAAATTTTGACTATTGCTGGAACAGCAGATTTGGTTTAATTTCCCATGTCATTTAGACCATGGAAACAGATTGTTGTGAGTCATCCTTAAAAGCAATTTTTAAAGCTTTTTTCAAAAAGATAGTGATTTTGTGTCTTAAAATACAGGGGATTTTTGATGCATAGGCCTGTCTAATTCTGAAATTTGTAGTCTTATGAATTGCATCTTTTGAGGGGCAAAATCAAATTATTGAATTGAAAATTTGCAAGCAAACACTAGGCTGAAAGTATATTAAGATACTGTTATGGTGAAGCTGTTACCAGATATACTGTACTTGTGGGCTGTTCCTGTACTCAATATTTCAGTTGCAATGCTGCAAAACAGTGAAATAGATTTAGCGTATATCCATTGACTCCTACATGCTATACACCAAGCATCAAAATACTGAGATAGTAGCTGAATAAACTTTTGTAGTGCCTTTCGTGAATGTTTTCCAAATAGCTTTACGCAATGGTTTTTAAGTAACTGAAGTTAGGGGATTACTTTACAGTTGTCCCAGGCAGTGGTGGGAAAATCTGATTTATAAAGAGCATTGCTGGAAGGACCGTGTTTGAATTGAACACTAACTGTATCCTTTTTAATAAAAACAGGTAACAGTAACAGACAATGGTATTCCTGCAAAATCAACAATTGCACGTGTGATTGTGAAGGTCTTAGACGAGAATGATAATAAGCCTCAGTTCTTGCAAAAGTTCTACAAAATCCGTCTTCCAGAGCGTGGTAAGCCAGAACGAGAGAGAACTGCTAGGAGAGAGCCCATCTATCGAGTTATTGCTGCTGATAAAGATGAAGGCCCCAATGCAGAGATCTCTTACAGCATTGAAGATGGTGATGAACATGGCAAATTCTTTATTGAACCGAAAACTGGAGTGGTTTCATCAAAGAAATTTTCTGCAGCAAAGGACTATGATATCCTTTCAGTGAGTCAAAATCTTGTGTACCATGAATAAGTGAAGTGTTCTTTTATCTGTATCCTAATCATTTCTTATTCAGTAGCTGGCAGATGAGTGTATAGCTGAAGAGAGAAAGTTTCGATAAATGCAGAAATGCTGTCTTGTGGGTTTGTTCATTTTGTTGTTTCGGTGTTTGTTTTTTTTTTTTAAAAGGATTATTTCAGATGTTTGTATTGAAAAAGTGAATCAAGATGCTGTTCTTTTCCATATCTTGACAGATAACGAACATGATGAGGAAACATAAACAATCAGTTTGACTCTCTTTCAGGAAGAAAGCAAAAAAAAATGTGAATTTATAGTAACTGTTTGTGCTACTATCAGGTGCTGCGTACTTTTTCTCCATTTGCTGCCCAGATAATGAAGGGCAAGTGGCGCTTTGAGAGACACTTAACCTTTTTAGATATGTCTCACAGAAGCAAACGTGCTTGGAGCTTATTACTGGTTCTCCATTTATGTGACATAATGATTTGTGTGATCCTGTAGCCTAAAAGATGTGTCTGTTTCACAGATTAAAGCTGTGGATAATGGTCGTCCACAAAAATCATCAACTACACGACTTCATATAGAATGGATTCCAAAGCCCATACCACCCACAGAGCCCATTTATTTTGAGGAAGCATTTTTTTCTTTTACGGTGATGGAAAGTGACCCAGTTGCTCACATGATTGGCGTAATAGCTGTTGAACCTCTTGGAACACCGCTCTGGTTTGACATAACGGGTAAGGACGCTGTAAGGGCTTCTATTATTAGAAACAAATGCATGGAGTCTGAGATACTGGAGGGCTCATGGCAGCTTCTTCTAATCATGCTTCTAAATAATGCAAGGTTTTGACATTCTTTAGCAGTAGATACGTATTTTTTCCTTATTTCATTATAAATCAAAATTACTTAAATTATTACCAATGCTAACATATATTGAAGCTTAAATTTACACTGCAAAATATCTGCTGTGTTGCAGTTTTGGAAATGACTTAGAAATATTGTGTCGGTGAAATTAAAACTAATCAAATGAATCTCACAGACTGTGGAGTGGGGAAAGAAATAAAATGACAGTTTTCTGCAAATCAGGATAGTACACCCAAAGTGAGATTATACTGTTCATATTGATTTCTTGTCTTCTGGGTGCTTCTCAGTTTGCTGTCCCTTGATTCAGTACTAAAAGGAAAGCTTGCAATGTTCCTAACCCCAGCAAACTTCTTCCTGTATTCTTACTACTACCATCGGAAGGGGAATTCTAACCAGTAGTATGACTATTCTTTGATGCTATGGTGTCAAAGTGAATAGTACTTTTTCATTTTAGATGTACTCACCAGACCTGTGAGCACCAGGAATACACAGAATGCTCACTGTATAGCTGATAGTAAAAAACAGTTCTGTTGTGTTACGTGCTTTAGAATCAAGGAGAATAGCACATCCTTGTTTTAGGAGAGTTATTTTGTAGTCAACTCTTTCTGGTCTCAGGATAGTCCAGTCAGATTCGGATTTTTCCCCCACATTCACAAGAAAGAGAAGGATCTTTTTCACCTTGGTTACTACTGAAAATTTTATCCATGATTACAGTGTTACATTGTTAGGGAAA